>NC_048273.1:23854048-24144334 GCF_009762535.1 Notolabrus celidotus | reverse complement strand
GTGGAGCAGCTGTGGTTGTTGTTGGTGCAGCTGTGTTGTTGTTGTTGGAGTAGCTGTGGTTGTTGTTGGGCAGCTGTGGTTGTTGTTGGAGCAGCTGTGGTTGTTGTTGGAGTAGCTGTGGTTGTTGTTGGAGCAGCTGTGGTTGTTGTTGGAGTAGCTGTGGTTGTTGTTGGTGCAGCTGTTGTTGTTGTTGGAGCAGCATTTGTTGTTGTTGCTGTGGTTGTTGTTGTTGTTGGAGCAGCTGTGGTTGTTGTTGGAGTAGCTGTTGTCGTTGTTGGAGCAGCTGTGGTTGTTGTTGGAGCAGCTGTGGTTGTTGTTGGTGCAGCTGTTGTTGTTGTTGGAGCAGCTGTGGTTGTTGTTGGAGCAGCTGTGGTTGTTGTTGGAGCAGCTGTGGTTGTTGTTGGTGCAGCTGTTGTTGTTGTTGTTGGAGCAGCTGTGGTTGTTGTTGGAGCAGCTGTTGTTGTTGTTGGAGCAGCTGTGGTTGTTGTTGGAGCAGCTGTGGTTGTTGTTGGGGCAGCTGTTGTTGTTGTTGGTGCAGCTGTTGTTGTTGTTGTTGGAGCAGCTGTGGTTGTTGTTGGAGCAGCTGTGGTTGTTGTTGGAGCAGCTGTGGTTGTTGTTGGTGCAGCTGTTGTTGTTTTTGGAGTAGCTGTGGTTGTTGTTGGGGCAGCTGTTGTTGGAAGAGCTGTGGTTGTTGTTGGTGCAGCTGTTGTTGTTGTTGGAGCAGCTGTGGTTGTTGTTGGAGCAGCTGTGGTTGTTGTTGTAGCAGCTGTGGTTGTTGTTGGAGTAGCTGTGGTTGTTGTTGGTGCAGCTGTTGTTGTTGTTGGAGCAGCTGTGGTTGTTGTTGGTGCAGCTGTTGTTGTTGTTGGAGCAGCTGTGGTTGTTGTTGGGGCAGCTGTGGTTGTTGTTGGGGCAGCTGTGGTTGTTGTTGGAGCAGCTGTGGTTGTTGTTGGTGCAGCTGTTGTTGTTGTTGGAGTAGCTGTGGTTGTTGTTGGTGCAGCTGTGGTTGTTGTTGGAGCAGCTGTGGTTGTTGTTGGAGTAGCTGTGGTTGTTGGTAGTGCAGCTGTTGTTGTTGGAGTAGCTGTGGTTGTTGTTGGAGCAGCTGTGGTTGTTGTTGGTGCAGCTGTTGTTGTTGTTGTTGGAGTAGCTGTGGTTGTTGTTGGGGCAGCTGTGGTTGTTGTTGGAGCAGCTGTGGTTGTTGTTGGTGTAGCTGTTGTTGTTGGAGTAGCTGTGGTTGTTGTTGGGGAAGCTGTGGTTGTTGTTGGGGCAGCTGTTGTTGGAGCAGCTGTGGTTGTTGTTGGTGCAGCTGGTGGTGGTGTTGGAGCAGCTGTGGTTGTTGTTGGAGTAGCTGTGGTTGTTGTTGGTGCAAGCTGTTGTTGTTGTTGGAGCAGCTGTGGTTGTTGTTGGTGCAGCTGTTGTGTTGTTGGAGCAGCTGTGGTTGTTGGTGCAGCTGTTGTTGTTGTTGGAGCAGCTGTGGTGTTGTTGGAGCAGCTGTGGTTGTTGTTGGAGCAGCTGTGGTTGTTGTTGGAGCAGCTGTGGTTGTTGTTGGTGCAGCTTTTGTTGTTGTTGGAGCAGCTGTGGTTGTTGTTGGGGCAGCTGTGGTTGTTGTTGGGGCAGCTGTTGTTGTTGGAGCAGCGGTGGTTGTTGGTGCAGCTGTTGTTGTTGTTGTTGGAGCAGCTGTGGTTGTTGTTGGAGCAGCTGTGGTTGTTGTTGGAGCAGCTGTGGTTGTTGTTGGAGCAGCTGTGGTTGTTGTTGGTGCAGCTGTTGTTGTTGTTGGAGTAGCTGTGGTTGTTGGTACAGCTGTTGTTGTTGTTGGGAGCAGCTGTGGTTGTTGTTGGAGCAGCTGTGGTTGGTTGTTGGAGCAGCTTGTGGTTGTTGTTAGGAGCCGTTGTGGATTGTTGTTGGTGCAGCTGTTTTTGTTGTTGGAGCAGCTTTGTTGTTGTTGTGGGGCAGCTGTGGTTGTTGTTGGTGGCAGCTGTTTGTTGTTGGAGCAGCTGGTTGTTGTTGGGCAGCTGTTTGTTGTTGGAGCAGCTGTGGTTGTTGTTGGAGCAGCTGTGGTTGTTGTTGGAGCAGCTGTGGTTGTTGTTGGAGCAGCTGTGGTTGTTGTTGGAGTAGCTGTGGTTGTTGTTGGAGTAGCTGTTGTTGTTGTTGGTGCAACTGTTGTTGTTGTTGGAGCAGCTGTGGTTGTTGTTGGAGCAGCTGTGGTTGTTGTTGGAGTAGCTGTTGTCGTTGTTGAAGCAGCTGTGGTTGTTGTTGGAGCAGCTGTGGTTGTTGTTGGAGCAGCTGTGGTTGTTGTTGGAGCAGCTGTGGTTGTTGTTGGAGCAGCTGTGGTTGTTGTTGGAGTAGCTGTGGTTGTTGTTGGTGCAGCTGTTGTTGTTGTTGGAGCAGCTGTGGTTGTTGTTGGTGCAGCTGTTGTTGTTGTTGGAGCAGCTGTGGTTGTTGTTGGGGCAGCTGTTGTTGTTGTTGGTGCAGCTGTTGTTGTTGTTGGAGCAGCTGTGGTTGTTGTTGGAGCAGCTGTGGTTGTTGTTGGTGCAGCTGTTGTTGTTGTTGGAGCAGCTGTGGTTGTTGTTGGAGCAGCTGTGGTTGTTGTTGGTGTAGCTGTTGTTGTTGGAGTAGCTGTGGTTGGAGCAGCTGTGGTTGTTGGTGCAGCTTGTTGTTGTTGTTGGAGTAGCTGTGTTGTTGTTGGGGCAGCTGTGGTTGTTGTTGGAGCATCTGTGTTTGTTGTTGTAGCTGTTGTTGTTGGAGTAGCTGTGGTTGTTGTTGGGGAAGCTGTGGTTGTTGTTGGGGCAGCTGTCGTTGGAGCAGCTGTGGTTGTTGTTGGTGCAGCTGTGGTTGTTGTTGGAGCAGCTGTGGTTGTTGTTGGAGTAGCTGTGGTTGTTGTTGGTGCAGCTGTGGTTTTTGTTGGAGCAGCTGTGGTTGTTGTTGGAGCAGCTGTGGTTGTTGTTGGTGCAGCTGTTGTTTTGTTGGAGTAGCTGTGGTTGTTGTTGGGCAGCTGGTGTTGTTGGAGCAGCTGTGGTTGTTGTTGGTGTAGCTGTGGTTGTTGTTGGTGCAGCTGTTGTTGTTGTTGGAGCAGCTGTGGTTGTTGTTGGGGCAGCTGTTGTTGTTGTTGGAGCAGCTGTTGTTGTTGTTGGTGCAGCTGTTGTTGTTGTTGGAGCAGCTGTGGTTGTTGTTGGAGCAGCTGTGGTTGTTGTTGGTGTAGCTGTGGTTGTTGTTGGTGCAGCTGTTGTTGTTGTTGGAGTAGCTGTGGTTGTTGTTGGTGCAGCTGTTGTTGTTGTTGGATCAGCTGTGGTTGTTATTGGTGCAGCTGTTGTTGTTGTTGGATCAGCTGTGGTTGTTGTTGGAGCAGCTGTGGTTGTTGTTGGTGTAGCTGTTGTTGTTGGAGTAGCTGTGGTTGTTGTTGGAGCAGCTGTGGTTGTTGTTGGTGCAGCTGTTGTTGTTGTTGGAGTAGCTGTGGTTGTTGTTGGGGCAGCTGTGGTTGTTGTTGGAGCAGCTGTGGTTGTTGTTGGTGTAGCTGTTGTTGTTGGAGTAGCTGTGGTTGTTGTTGGGGAAGCTGTGGTTGTTGTTGGGGCAGCTGTCGTTGGAGCAGCTGTGGTTGTTGTTGGTGCAGCTGTGGTTGTTGTTGGAGCAGCTGTGGTTGTTGTTGGAGTAGCTGTGGTTGTTGTTGGTGCAGCTGTTGTTGTTGTTGGAGCAGCTGTGGTTGTTGTTGGTGCAGCTGTTGTTGTTGTTGGAGCAGCTGTGGTTGTTGTTGGGGCAGCTGTGGTTGTTGTTGGGGCAGCTGTTGTTGTTGTTGGTGCAGCTGTTGTTGTTGTTGGAGCAGCTGTGGTTGTTGTTGGAGCAGCTGTGGTTGTTGTTGGAGCAGCTGTGGTTGTTGTTGGTGCAGCTGTTGTTGTTGTTGGAGTAGCTGTGGTTGTTGTTGGGGCAGCTGTGGTTGTTGTTGGAGCAGCTGTGGTTGTTGTTGGTGTAGCTGTTGTTGTTGGAGTAGCTGTGGTTGTTGTTGGAGCAGCTGTGGTTGTTGTTGGTGCAGCTGTTGTTGTTGTTGGAGTAGCTGTGGTTGTTGTTGGGGCAGCTGTTGTTGGAGCAGCTGTGGTGTTGTTGGTGTAGCTGTTGTTGTTGTTGGAGTAGCTGTGGTTGTTGTTGGGGAAGCTGTGGTTGTTGTTGGGGCAGCTGTCGTTGGAGCAGCTGTGGTTGTTGTTGGTGCAGCTGTTGTTGTTGTTGGAGCAGCTGTGGTTGTTGTTGGAGCAGCTGTGGTTGTTGTTGGAGCAGCTGTGGTTGTTGTTGGTGCAGCTGTTGTTGTTGTTGGAGCAGCTGTGGTTGTTGTTGGGGGCAGCTGTGGTTGTTGTTGGAGCAGCTGTGGATGTTGTTGGTGGGGCAGCTGTGGTTGTTGTTGGTGCAGCTGTTGTTGTTGGAGCAGCTGTGGTTGTTGTTGGTGCAGCTGTGGTTGTTGTTGGGGCAGCTGTGGTTGTTGGTGGGGCAGCTGTGGGTTGTTGTTGGAGCAGCTTGTGTTGTTGTGGAGTAGCTGTGGTTGTTGTTGGTGCAGCTGTTGCTGTTGTTGGAGCAGCTGTGGTTGTTGTTGGTGCAGCTGTTGTTGTTGTTGGAGCAGCTGTGGTTGTTGTTGGGGCAGCTGTGGTTGTTGTTGGGGCAGCTGTTGTTGTTGGAGCAGCTGTGGTTGTTGTTGGAGCAGCTGTGGTTGTTGTTGGAGCAGCTGTGGTTGTTGTTGGAGCAGCTGTGGTTGTTGTTGGTGCAGCTGTTGTTGTTGTTGGAGCAGCTGTGGTTGTTGTTGGGGCAGCTGTGGTTGTTGTTGGGGCAGCTGTTGTTGTTGGAGCAGCTGTGGTTGTTGGTGCAAATGTTGTTGTTGGAGCAGCTGTGGTTGTTGTTGGTGCAGCTGTTGTTGTTGTTGGAGCAGCTGTGGTTGTTGTTGGTGCAGCTGTTGTTGTTGTTGGAGCAGCTGTGGTTGTTGTTGGAGTAGCTGTGGTTGTTGTTGGTGCAGCTGTTGCTGTTGTTGGAGCAGCTGTGGTTGTTGTTGGTGCAGCTGTTGTTGTTGTTGGAGAGGCTGTGGTTGTTGTTGGGGCAGCTGTGGTTGTTGTTGGGGCAGCTGTTGTTGTTGGAGCAGCTGTGGTTGTTGTTGGAGCAGCTGTGGTTGTTGTTGGGGCAGCTGTGGTTGTTGTTGGGGCAGCTGTGGTTGTTGTTGGTGCGGCTGTTGTTGTTGTTGGAGCAGCTGTTGTTGTTGTTGGGGCAGCTGTGGTTGTTGTTGGAGCAGCTGTTGTTGTTGTTGGTGCAGCTGTTGTTGTTGGAGCAGCTGTTGTTGTTGTTGGGGCAGCTGTGGTTGTTGTTGGGGCAGCTGTGGTTGTTGTTGGGGCAGCTGTTGTTGTTGGAGCAGCTGTGGTTGTTGTTGGTGCAGCTGTGGTTGTTGTTGGAGCAGCTGTGGTTGTTGTTGGGGCAGCTGTGGTTGTTGTTGGAGCAGCTGTGGTTGTTGTTGGAGCAGCTGTGGTTGTTGTTGGAGTAGCTGTGGTTGTTGTTGGTGCAGCTGTTGCTGTTGTTGGAGCAGCTGTGGTTGTTGTTGGTGCAGCTGTTGTTGTTGTTGGAGCAGCTGTGGTTGTTGTTGGGGCAGCTGTGGTTGTTGTTGGGGCAGCTGTTGTTGTTGGAGCAGCTGTGGTTGTTGTTGGAGCAGCTGTGGTTGTTGTTGGAGCAGCTGTGGTTGTTGTTGGAGCAGCTGTGGTTGTTGTTGGTGCAGCTGTTGTTGTTGTTGGAGCAGCTGTGGTTGTTGTTGTGGCAGCTGTGGTTGTTGTTGGGGCAGCTGTTGTTGTTGGAGCAGCTGTGGTTGTTGGTGCAAATGTTGTTGTTGGAGCAGCTGTGGTTGTTGTTGGTGCAGCTGTTGTTGTTGTTGGAGCAGCTGTGGTTGTTGTTGGTGCAGCTGTTGTTGTTGTTGGAGCAGCTGTGGTTGTTGTTGGAGTAGCTGTGGTTGTTGTTGGTGCAGCTGTTGCTGTTGTTGGAGCAGCTGTGGTTGTTGTTGGTGCAGCTGTTGTTGTTGTTGGAGCAGCTGTGGTTGTTGTTTGGGCAGCTGTGGTTGTTGTTGGGGCAGCTGTTGTTGTTGTTGGAGCAGCTGTGGTTGTTGTTGGAGCAGCTGTGGTTGTTGTTGGGGCAGCTGTGGTTGCTGTTGGGGCAGCTGTGGTTGTTGTTGGTGCGGCTGTTGTTGTTGTTGGAGCAGCTGTGGTTGTTGTTGGAGCAGCTGTGGTTGTTGTTGGGGCAGCTGTGGTTGTTGTTGGTGCGGCTGTTGTTGTTGTTGGAGCAGCTGTGGTTGTTGTTGGTGCAGCTGTGGTTGTTGTTGGGGCAGCTGTTGTTGTTGTAAGAGAAGCTGTGGTTGTTGTTGGTGCAGCTGTGGTTGTTGTTGGAACAGCTGTGGTTGTTGGAGCAGCTGTTGTTGTTGTTGGAGCAGCTGTGGTTGTTGTTGGAGCAGCTGTGGTTGTTGTTGGAGCAGCTGTGGTTGTTGTTGGTGTAGCTGTTGTTGTTGGAGTAGCTGTGGTTGTTGTTGGGGCAGCTGTGGTTGTTGTTGGGGCAGCTGTTGCTGGAGCAGCTGTGGTTGTTGTTGGTGCAGCTGTGGTTGTTGTTGGGGCAGCTGTGGTTGTTGCTGGGGCAGCTGTTGTTGGAGCAGCTGTGGTTGTTGTTGGAGCAGCTGTTGTTGTTGTTGGAGCAGCTGTGGTTGTTGTTGGAGCAGCTGTGGTTGTTGTTGGGGCAGCTGTTGTTGTTGTTGGAGCAGCTGTTGTTGTTGTTTGGGCAGCTGTGGTTGTTGGGGCAGCTGTGGTTGTTGGGGCAGCTGTTGTTGTTGGAGCAGCTGTGGTTGTTGTTGGAGCAGTTGTGGTTGTTGTTGGGGCAGCTTTGGTTGTAGTTGCAGCAGCTGCTGTCATGAAAGCTGTTGTAGTTGGTGCAGCTGTGGTTAGAGCTCCACTTGTTGCTTCTTTTGTTGTAACTATAGGTGCTACGGTGGACGATGAGGCAGCAGCTGTTACAAAAGAGGAAATATTGTTAGTCAATCATAACATGTCAAATGTGAAAATCTTTGAATGGCTGAAAAGCTTTTTTGAACCTTCAGAGTTTAAACAAGATATGTTGAGGTAGACTATGCTTTCCAATGTTCAAAAGTGTCTATCATAGACCTATTAATAAGTATCCCCTATTTTTTTTATTTTCCAAGACCACATTTAGGTATATTGCCATTGTTTTAAAGTTATTATCGTTATTTTATAATTTTGTACATTATTATTATGTCATCTTCTCAGTTTTCTATACTTTTTAAATAATTAGGGCCCGAGCACCGATGGTGGCGAAGACCTTATTGTAACCCTAAGGGTTATTATTATAGGAGATTGCAGTTTTGGCCCCCTGAACGTTAATGAAAGTGCGGATATTTTTGCAGACTCATCGGGCCTGGTGAAAATTGCAAGTTATTATAGGTCTCGCAAAAATAAAATCTGTAGCGCCCCCTTGAGGTAAAAATAACACCCTACGCATTGAGTTTTTTGAGCTACATGCATGAAAAGTCTTACACATATTTATGGCATCAGGATGCACAAAAAAGTCTGTGGCACCCATATTCAAAACTCAACAGGAAGAGCGCCACCTAGCTTTGAACATGAAAAACGAGGCCAAAATAAGGGTGCATACTTTCGTTATCTTCTCCGAAGGCACTTCTCCGATTCATTCCAAACCAAGGGCAACTTATAGAAGACACATTGACGATTAAAAATTGTTTGAAGAATTCCGTTCTGACTAGAATTGTGGGCGTGGCAGCCGTTGAGGCAGGGCATCAAACGCACATACAGCTTTGAATGTGAAGAATGACGCCTAACTAAGGGTGCATACTTTTGAGAGCTCCTCCTAGAGTTTTTCTCCGATTCAGCCCAAACAAGACACATTCTATAGCAGATATATTGACAATTAAATTATTGTTAAAGGAATCCTGTTCAGACAAAAATTGTGGGCTTGGCATGTGTTGAGGCCGGGCATCAAGATGCAAAGGAGAAACAAGCCCTGCAGAACTCATTTAAATATGCAAGGCAGGAGATCCAGCAGCAAAAATCTGTTGTGATGAGTTAAGCTGCACATCTGGAAATAAAGGACAACACCATCCAGAAGTTACAGGAAAAATTACAAAACAAAATGGAGGAAACTAAAATGCTTGTCCAAGCATTTGCCGAAGGAAGTAAGTACTTTCATTATCCTTGATTCAAAAACAATTCATGTAGTTACTAATTAATGCTTAAACAATACATGAACAAACATTGGTATTATCAAACTATCCCGACAACTTGGACTAAGCAGTGTGACAACACAACAACAACAACACAATTGAACAAACAATGCACACTTTTCCATGCAAAACATCATTTCCAAATGTATCTTTCTAAGTTTCAACTCTTCAGTGGATACAGACTGGATAGATGACAAAGAAGGACAAGCAGGTCCATCTTAAAGTGCACATGGTACTTTCCTACAAATATCATTCATATACTAATTTGTGTTCAAGTGATTCTAGTGTTTTCTTATCACACATTATGATATACATGTAAGGTAGTAGCCTAAAAAGGCCACCAGGTGTCCCTGTTGAGCTGTTTATCACAGCCACATTGAGCAATTCCTGCTGTTTTGCTTTCTGTTTTGTTCCTCCTGTGACACCGTAGTTCAGAGACTGTTGGATTTTGGAGCTGACGCGATGTTTGGTTTTGGAGACGTTACTTTTGTGCTTAGGATATTAAATTTCCTGGTCTAAACCACATCCCGAACCCAGCGTCCAGTGTCAAAATGTACAAATACTGTTGTCGATAAGCTGTTTCTTAATTTTTGGTAATATATAATTTCTTGGACATGTCAATTACTGTTATTAATGTGTTATATTGTTTTTGTGGGCTAAATTATTTTTATATATTTAAAATGCTCTTATTTGTATTTCCTTTGAGTTCTTCTTAAAACTGGTAATAAATGTCTTTTTTCAAAAAATCTGTCTGTTTCATATCATCTCTGACTGAAACATATTAATACATAAATATGAACACTATAAGGTTCACATCACTGCTATCCAAAGTAACACTAAGAACAACGCTCATTGTTACACGTTACATGTATTTCACATTCGATTGACCAGGACAGTAAAAACAACCTTCCAAACACTAACATCAAACCACCGAAACACTTCTCCAAATAACTTTGCATTCAAATTAAAGCAAAAGTCTCATCATAAACCAAAAAAATGTTTTTTTAAGACTTTCAAATGCCCAAATCTCCAAAAATCATCAGGCCGTGGCCAGAACAGGCGATGCTGACTTTCAGGCAGTGCATCAATGCACAGACAGATTTCAATGTGAAAATGTAAAAATGATTAAAGGAATTCTGTTCAGACTAAAATTGTGGGCGTGGCACACTGTCAAGTTTGGAGGTTTTCATGGCAATCTGCCAAAATCTTGGAACATTTGCACCACCTAAACCAGCATATACTCTCAGATCTTGCTTTCGCATCATGCTGTGGCAAATATCAGGCGACAATTTACATTTGGCGGCGACTCGCGTAGGCGGCGGCTGCGGGTGTGCGAGGGCCCGTTCACCGCCGCTTGCGGCTTTAATTCTTTATTGGTTTTTTTTATGGTTTTGTTTTATGCAGCCATACCTTAAACTAAAAAATAGCAGCCTTATTTTAGATTTTATAATACTTTAGGGCTCATATATTGTTTTTTATTCGTGTATTGGTGACTCAGAACCGATTTTTATTTTTTTTTGAAACAGCACAAGATACATGAAATTTTATATTTTCTAATTTGTGCCAAATTCATGTGGTCCTAAACCAGACACAGGTTACTTATTTTGCGTTGTAACCACCGTCTGAACAGCCAAGCTGGGTTGCGATTGACCATGGTTTCAATCTTATCAAACAACTGTTTACTCCATCCCACATGAGCTGTCGCAGTAATTTCAATCATGGAGCTAAAAGATTTGAACACCAAAATAAACTTAGACAGTTACATAAAAAGATTCAACATTAGGGCTTTGTGACAATGCAAGCTTATTATAATGCAGCATATATCTATTAACGCACAGGCTTCTTAGACTTTTATTTTTTACGAATTCAACCAAAGCTATAACTACCAGCTAGGTATGGTGCTGCTTCAGTCATTGACAAGGTTACAGTATGTTCTAAAAGCCACCAGATGTCTCTGTGTTTTTTAAGCTTGACATCTTCAGTCCTCAAGGCACAACTCTTGAAAGAGCCCAAAACTTGATATGACTTCACCTGCTTATCACTACCACACATCAGTGTCAACATGACACTCCAAAGTCACTCTTACTTCAATGGCTGCCAACTTTATGATTGAAATATAAACATATTCTTAATGAGCTGGTTTATTTTGATTATTTTAAGGGGATTTTAAACTACTTAGAGGCAGACACATCTCAGTGTAGATGTTCTATCCCTTATAGCCTAAAATAATAATAAATACAATAATAAATAAGATAAAGAAAAAATAAAATAAAATAATAATAATAATAATAATAATAATAATAATAATAATAATAATAATAAAATTCAGTCATCACTTGACTGATACATTGCATTTATCCACCGCTTTACAGTGCTGTTTTATGTCACTTCAATTTACCCTTTTGGGAATCAGTTGTCTTAATGTAATTTGAAGGTTATTAAATGTATTTGATTATCTAAAATAAATGAAAATTGAATATTATATAACAATCAAACGAGCTAAATCCACCTAAAACAATTCATTTTTCAATATTGAGTGTACAATTCAGTTTTATGTTTCTTAAATCAACTCTGTAAAAGTTTCTTTTAGTTTCAAATTAAGCTTTATAGTACATGCAGAAAGGAAACCAATATATGAATGAATAGATTTACCTGTACTGCTGAGTCCCCAGATAAGTATCAGTGAGAGGATAAGTTTTGCCATGATGAACACAGGTACTGTCGATAACTTTTCCTGAATGGTGATTCAAAAGCTTTTTTACTGCTGCTGCACTTTATATAGCCAACTGAACAGAGGTACAATTTAATGACACAACCAATAGTGATTGGGTGTGTTTGCATTTTACAGGGTAATCATTTGCCTACTCATCTCTTTTGTTATCTGAGGAAAAAAAAACACGCCCTTTTAATGTAAGCAGCGTTTCCATGTGCAGAATGATGCTTCAAAGGAAATTATCAAATAAAAGACTGACACTTACTGTTTAGAGTATATTCTGCCCTTATTCGTATCCATAAAAGATTATTATTACGTAATTATTTATTTGCTCAATCTACAACAAGTAGTAATTCAGCACAAAATCAAAAGTTCTCATTAACTTACACAGTATGATTCAAAGTGGTCACAAGATGTCTAGATTGTGCTAAAAATAAGTAAACCAGCTTTAAAAATGCCAGTCATAGCAAGAGTCCATAGTTTGTTTTTTAAAATATTCTACTATGTTTTCTTTTGGCATTTTTTCCTTTATTGATAGGACAGCTATAGAGAAGCAAGAAACGTGGGGAGTAGAAAGTAGGGGAAGACATACAGCAAATGGTCGAGGCCAGGAGTCGAACCAGCAACCTCTGTGACAAGGACTAGGTCTCTGCATGTGGGGAGCGCTTGGACCACCGGGCCACCACCGACCCAAATATTGTTTGGTTTTGTATGAGTGTTGGAATGATATCAATAAGCTTCAGATCATCAGAAATTTGGGAGAATATAAATTACCAATAAGACTATAATTTTAACTGTCTAATAAATGCTGGTGAGTCATTTTCTTTTAATTTTTTGGATCATTGTTAAATATATTTCAGGGATTGACATTATTCACAGTAAAGCAGGAACTTTGCACCAAATCCATTGATGACGACATGGATTGACATCATTTTGACAGGGAAGAAACTTTCTGGCTAAAATAAAGGTAAAATGTACTATCACATCACCTGCTGATCTTTCTTGGTTTTCATAATACAAAAACTATGTCACCAAATGGCAAACCCAAATCATAGATCTGTTGCTGGACACTATGATTTGAAGGATGTGTCTATTGGTACCGGTGCAGCTTTTCTTGCCCTTACGGTAATTTACGGTAGCATTTGAGTGGCCCAGGAAAAAGAAAGTCCAATGTGTTCCCTATGGCTTTTTTTGAGACCGCCTACTAGTACGTACTGATTTGGCCAAAATTCAGTATGTAGTGTGCAGTATGTGAACAAGAGCAAAATCTGCAGTATGCCAAAACTTCCCGGATGTCGTACTGATATGGGAAAATTTCTCAGTATGCATCAGACCAGTCTGCCTTGCAAACTGTTTTCCACAATGCACAGCGCTAATGTTCAGATTTCTCTTTTTTTTTCTATTTTGAAGGGGGGCACTAAGTTTTTAGCTGCTGTGAAAATTATTAAATTTTATATAAACCACTTCTTAACTTTTTAAATTATAAGGGATGCTAGAGAAGCAGTTTCACTAGCAGCTTGGCCATTGTTTAATAGTAAATTTTGAGTTGGGATTTGAATCATGTGATTTGAATCATGTGATGGAGTCTGACTGTCTTATGTTTGGGGGGAGGGAGTTCCAGAGTCTGGGTGCTGAGCAGCTGAAGGCTCGGGCACCCATGGTACCGAGGCGTGACGTTGGGATGGTTAGCAATCCAGCAGAGGTTGAGCGGAGGGAGTGGGAGGGAGTGTATTCATGATGGAGGTCGCAGAGGTAAGTGGGGGCCAGGTTGTGGAAAGCTTTGTAGGTGAGGAGAAGGTTTTTGTAGTGGATGCGGAATTGTACAGGGAGTCAGTGAAGTTGGATGAGAACAGGAGTGATGTGGTCAGATGATTTGGTGCGGGTGATGATCCTGGCGACCCAGTTCTGAATGATTTGCAGTCTGTTGATGAGTTTGGTGGGGAGTCTGATGAGGAGGGCGTTGCAGTAGTCGATGCGGGATGTGACAAATGAGTGAACCAGGATTTCGGTGCTGGATTGGGACAGTGGTGGGCGCAGTCTGGAGATGTTGCGGAGGTGGAAGAATGCAGACCAGGTGATGTTTTGAATATCAGGTGCAAATGAGAGGGTGCTGTCCAGAATGACGCAGAGGCTCTTGACTTAAGGGGAGAAGGGTACAGGGAATCTGTTGACGATGATGGGTAGAGCTGGGGTGTGTTGTGATTTGGTGAGGGTGGATTTGGAGCCAATGAGCAGGGTCTCGGTTTTATTACCGTTTACTTCTGCTTTCAGAAACCGGAAATCCAGTGACGCCTGGCCCAGCATACTACA
This sequence comes from Notolabrus celidotus, assembly GCF_009762535.1. Classification (NCBI taxonomy): domain Eukaryota; kingdom Metazoa; phylum Chordata; class Actinopteri; order Labriformes; family Labridae; genus Notolabrus; species Notolabrus celidotus. The sequence goes on along the minus strand of NC_048273.1, from coordinate 24,131,069 downwards.
TAACAGATCTAACAGAGAAGCCATGCTACATAATGTCTTCAAACGCAGTATGCAGTATGCAGTATGAAGTATGAAGTATGCAGTAGGTAGAGTATACTACATCCATAGGTAGAAACGTACCTTATTAATCCCCAGGGGGGAAATTACATTTTTTCACTCATGTTGTTTTTTGGTCATGCTACATGCACAGTTTTTTGGTATATACATACAATCATGCACACACACATGCAGTGGACATGCACTTTGGGAGATATGTCAGAGTGAAGATACTGCAATCAACCAGCGCACCCAAAGCAGTTGGGGGTTCGGTGCCTTGCTCAAGGGCACCACGGCAGTGCCCAGGCAAGTGAACCAGCACCTCTCCAGCCACCAGTCCACTTGCCAAGCTTCATCCATACTGGGACTCGAACTTACAACCCTTCGGTTCCCAAGCCAGGTCCCTATGGACTGAGCTACTGCCGCCCCAGACTTGACTTGAGGTAGTATGTAGCAGGTGGTTTCAAAAACAGCCTGTGTATTCCTTTTAAATAATGATGCATAATGCTATTCAACCTATGAAAACCAGTCATTGGATTAGTCTTACGACTTGACCCAGGGCGCGTGTGCGCAGACTGACAAACTCACACAGAACAGCTGTCCTGAAGGCGAGTTTCAGATACCCAGTGGCAGAAAATAAGTCACTGAGGGAGCAACGCTTAGTGTCAAAAATGTAAATGATGAAATCAACCAATTCTTTGTCATTTTACTCCGAGGAACAGGGAACAGAAACTGTTCAACTATTTGCTCACGCAGTCTCTAACAGAGTAGTGAACCCCTTCCTATCTCTACTTCTACAGACTCAGACTCTCTGGAGTGTCCCTTTAATCTCTATTTATGTTAATAACCTGTTGATCATTAACCTCGTTAAGTTGGGAGACCTTCCTCCAGGTACTTTTTTAGCATTACGCAACTTTTTCAGAGTTGTGTTGTCCCTGTCCCAACTTTATTGAAATGTGTTGCTGACATCAAATCTAAAAATGAGCTTGTACTTTTCATATAGCGACAACATTTTTTAGTTTCAACATTTGATATGTTGTCTTAGCACAGTTTTTTCTCAACATTTTACACAACATACCTGCTTTTTTTGGGATAGGGGTCATAATTGAAGACCCCTGCTTACAGTTTTTCAGATGATACTCTTACTTAAAGAAATGGTGATCTTTGTAGGAGCCAGTCATGGAGTCTATTATGTTTAGTTTACTTAGAGTATGGGAAAGCAGTAAGATCTAACACCCTCATGTGGGCCTGTCTGGATGGCTTGTCTCTTTGAATGGATGTCTTCTACACCAAGGTGGCCATTCCTAGTGCAGGGAGCAGAAATTGATGAACAACCTCTAATGAACACTTCCTTTGTAATGTGCTTAATTGTTTACAGTCCAATTAGCAACTTGGGAAGCGACTGTGTGGTCAGATCCAAAGCGTATATTGCCGTATTGGCTAAATACGGCAATTGACAGTCCTAATTATGAGGAAAACTGCCCTTTTCAAGACTAGTATTGAAAAAAAGACAAAATATTTACAAAGTCAGATGATCCTCAATCATAGTTTTAAAATCATCCAGAGTAATAAAATGATCCAGTCTTAAGTGGCCTTGTAGCTCAGATTAGGATGAGGGAGTGTAAACATTAAAAGCACTTTTAACAAAGACAGAGTGAGTCTAAGGAATGACATACAGGATATATCCATGAGACCAAAAGTTATAGCCATTGACAATTTGTAGTATAGTAACTTGTAGTATAGATCACCACTTCTCCATTGTTCTTCTATGCAGAGAAGAAAGACCCACTTTCTCATACAAGACACAGTGATGTGTGAGAAAACGTGGACCAGGGACAAATCACAATTCAGCATGTTACACTGAGTGCAACATTTTCAATATCACTGTAGTCTATTGGTTTTATAAAGAAGTTGGATGAGGTTTTTTTTTTTTTAGCAACAAAAGAAAAGCTGTGTTTGTTACAATAGGAAAATAATGTCACACTTTTTTTGAATGTTATATTTTTTGTTTCAGAAAAAAATTAAGATGAGGCAGATAAAAAGAGCTGTGTGTTTTAAAAACCAAGTTAAGGGGCTGATATGATGTTTTGTTTGTTCCCTAACAAGGAAGTCTGATATATGAGGGAGCCAAACCTGGGAGTGACATAAAAACAAGTATGCAAATTTAAAACTCATTCTGAAATTAACAGGGAGTCAGAAAAGGAAGGATATGTGCTCATGCTTTAAAGCAGCATTCCACACATGCTGCAGATGAAGGAGGACTGACTATCCCCTGTGTCCTCCTCCCTGCCTTCCTACTTTTCCTTTGTTTGTTTGCCACTTCATTCTAGTTGCCATGTGCCATGTGCCATGCAGCTCGCTATTGTTCTGTCTTGCAGTAGTTTTACCTCTGGGCTTTTGTCATCCTGCACATGCCTGCTTGCCTGCTTACTAGTCTGCCAGCTAGCAGCTACCAGTTTAACAACTTAGAAGGAACTCCTGAAGAATGTTTTGCACAATAACTCCTCGATTTGAACTAGCCCACCTGTTTCTGCCTGCTTATGAGTCCTACCCAGCTAATTGCATTTCCAACCTCGACACTGAATAAATCATATAAGCCCTGTTTACATTTATGGTTATATTGTATATATTTAGACAATTAGATGGATAGTTATAATGGGACTAATTTACACAAATACTAGAAAAGGGACAAGTATTCATCAAAGAAAAGTAATGTCAGCAATAACAGGATAGATAATATGACTTATTCTTGAATACACACTAAAATATACCAGAAAACCTAGTAGGTGGGATAAATAAACAAAAAAACTGCTACACAGGGACAAAGATAAGATAACATGTTATTCACAATTACACTTTATCGATACAAATAATACATAAAAATTATAAATTGCTACAGCACAATATAGTATTGTTATTTAATACCAAAAAAAGCAAATTATTGGATATTTGAGTTAGCATTAATAGTTTGAGACAGCTACATGAATTATGTCTTGTGGAATTATTTTAAAGGCACTTTTTAGGTTGTGTTGACTCTGACGTCCCCTCTGGATGACATCAGTATTGTTTTTCAGGATGAAGACTGCACTTCCCATGAGCACCATGACCCATGTGGTAAAGATGTGTGTCATTTGTTGTTGTTGAGGTATGAATACAGATCTTCTTTTTAATCCTTTTTTTTTGTTTTGTTCAAGACAACTTTTAGGATGCAGAGTGATGAGGTAACGTTTTGATTTGTAGCTATATGTGAAGTTATTGACTTTAACGTCACACTGACTAAACTTTCTAAATTCAGATTTATTACTGTTAGTTAGCTTACAAAAGGTGAGCAGACATAAGCCGTCACAGCCCCTGTGTCATGATGTGAGCTCTGGTGTCTCGATACATGTCTGATTAACGTAAATATGCACACAAAAAACTCCTCATGTTTGGTAACTTTCTTTTTACTGCCAAAAGTTACTAGCAGAGCTCTAAACAGAGACACCTCAGGGTAAGTGACAGATATCCACTCAGCTTTATTCAGTAATAGTCCAGCCCGAACAGAGGCACTAAAATTCAGTATAAAGAAATAACCAATCTGATCACTGATAATCTCACTTTACTCTGTAGGTCAAGAAGAGGCATCAGTATAAAAGTTATTTTCAACATCAGTTATGTTGGGGGGGGGGGGGCAAGTGTTATTTAGCCAGTACTTATTTATCATTTCTTAGGTAAGTCTTCTAGGACATAACTTCATATATCTATGAACATATATTAAAAGTGAGTTAAAGTTCCCACAACTCATTCTTTATCCTTGTATCATATGAAACAGTATGAACAGTATAATAACTTAAGATCTCCACAATGTAGGTAAAAGGCCCTCTGATCACCATCATCACAGTTTTAATGGTAATGACACTTCATGCACCAGTTTGAAAAGATAATTACTACAGATTAGACCGCTGCCAACTTAGAGCAGGATTGCTTTAAAATATATTGTGTTTTATAGGCTTTATGTGTAATGAAAATTATACAGCAAAGTCTATTAGTAATTAGTCTGCACTTCTGATCTTAACCAACACTCTATAATCAAGACTTATTACCTTGTTAGAAGGCATCACTTCCTGATTCCATACTTTCATAACATGTGTATACACGTATTCATGACATATTCCAGTTGAATATGATTGTAAGAGCTACCTTACAAAAACCTGGATAATGAAAGCAGCATCATAATACTTTGTGTAGTGTGTTGCCCATTTTGGGTGTAAACACCTTGCCTTTCATGATCATAGATCCAGATTTATATTAACTTTCACTTCATGTAGAATAACCCCATTGCAAAAAAGCTATCCTGTTACAGTCAGGCAAGTTATGTTCTGACATCAAAGATCATCAACATTGTTGTAATAATGAAGACGTTATGTCCTTTCATCAAACCACACAAACTACCCCACCCTAAGTCAGAGGTGACCCACTTTTTTTTTATTACTGCCTTGTTTTCTGATATCTTTACACTTTCTTTGCTTCTACAGAGCTTTATTTGGATAGTTTGGTCATCTGAACAAACGTGACATAACTGTGGAGTTATTAAATTGCTATTATTTCTTTCTTAGAAGGAGTTTGGTTTGTTAATTTGAAACCTGCAATTATGACGCAAAGTGCAAGGACTCCATTCTCACCTTTGTCACTTGCAATGGGTGTGAAATCACACCCACACACTCCCATTATGACTTGGCATCACAAAGGCATGATTTAATTTGGCTGTTCCACATTAATTGAGGCACTGCCCTTAAAAAAATCAGTGTATTGTACTTTGCTTTCTTACTTTAAACCCATTGTCTGGAGCATCATTAAAGCATTCCTTGCCATTTCATTTATTTTGAATCTTCGAAAAACGCATTGAGAGAGAACCCTCATTTGTACTGAGCCAAGGTATAGACAACAACAGAGGAGATATAAATAAAATCACAAGAAGACTAGGGGTTAGCAACATGAGAGAATAAATAGAAAAAACATAAAAATCAATATACTAAAAGGTAAAAAGGTAAGAAATAATAAAATAATTGAATTATAGATAAATAAAAACAGTAAGAACAATTATAATAATAAAAACAAAGGAAATTAATTTCAGAAACAAAAATAGTCAGAGTGCAAACTGTCCTTGAAAGAGCAGACAGGCCATATTTTTTGCTATAGTAGACTTGATGTGTCCCATTGATGTGATGAGAGCAAGATTTATGACCTAACAAACTGAGCTGCTGTCTGAGCATTTGAAAAGCATGCCAATGTATGTTTTAAAAGTAAGGTTTTTATTAGTGCACAATATTTATATTTTAGATATGTATTATCGTCTGAATCTTACCACAGTAATAGTCAACATGCCTTACATTTGAAAACGTCTATTTGTCTTTGTACAATGCAGGACTAAGTTATGCAGGTGGTTTGTAAGAGGTCAAATGTAGCTGTAGAGTTAAAAAACAAAATATCTCTTTCCACTGTTTTGTAGGTGATTTGCTCTTTATTTGCCTATAAAAATAATAACTCAATGAAAGCCTTGTTCAGCTGTCTCAAAGATGTGACATCCTAGATGGAGTTAAACTTCTTGAGTGTAAATGAAAAGAAAACTGAAATTATTGTTTTTGGTAAACTGGATCAGCTGGATGGCATAAACATTGATTTTGGTCATTTAGTGTCTTACAGTCACCCTTCTGTCAGAAACCTGGGAGCCATTGTTTATCACTTCTCGCCTTGATTATTACAATTATTTGTATTTTGGTGTTCATCAGTCATCTCTTCACCGCTTACAGCAGGCTCAGAAAGCAGCTGCATGCCTGCTTCCTGTGAAGAGACAACGAGACGACATAACGCCTCTACTGGCTTCTCTTCACTGGCTTCCTCTCAGTTTCAGGATCCAGTTCGAGATTGTTGTGTTGGTTTTTAATAGTTTACATGGTCTGGCACCATCATACCTGTGTGAGTGTTTGCACCTACAGGCTCGAGTCAGAGCACTCAGGTCAACTCACCAGATGCTTTTAGATGTCCCAAAATCCAGGCTCAAAACTAGAGGTGACAGACAGTCTACCTCTAATCCTCAGAACTGTACAGACCATTGACAACTTTGACACTGCTTAAAACACACCTTTATTGAGTTGCCTTACTTGTTGAGCAACACATCCTGACATTTTATTTTGCTTTTATTTTTTGTGGCTATTTTATTGTTTTTTTAATGTTTATCCATTTTAACTCAAATTTGCTTTTACTAATTAGTTTGTACAGCACTCAGGTCAACTGTGTTTTTTTAAAATGTGCTATATAAATAAACCTTGACTTGACTTGACTAGAGTGGCACCATGACTGGAATTTCAAAACTATAGGACTATGTCATCGGCATAGAGATAAAAATGACAATCCTATAAGTAAGGGTTAATGTGAGCAGGTAACTGTAATAATCTGTTAATGCATGATATTATCTTTATATCATCTTGAGAGATTTTTTGTTCCTTGATCCTGCACTTTTCTGTAGATTGCTGTTGCAGATTGCCCGCTGCTAAGAGGCATGTCCACTAATGCTGTTTTGTTGTTTCTTTACCAAATCAATGTAGTTTTCAGCACTCAGCATCCACAGAGATGCAGCTATGTATGTATTGTTGAGGCTAAAACGTCATCATGTTGTGAATGTGATTTCTTTTTGGACCCACTTGAAAACAAGATGGTATATCTCAAGGAGCCTATCCAAATATTAGTAAGCTGTTTTTGTTTCTGTGCTCTCAGCACTCTCAGTAGAAAATGATTCAACTTTGGAACACTGCTATACTCATCAGTGTCACCTCTTGATCACTGATTAAACAAAATCTAGATGGATCTGGACTTCTGATAACTTTGTCATCAACAATGGCCGAGGTCCTAAGAGAGAAAACCACACCAAAGCTTTGTCAAAGTACAATTTTCAGGTCAAGAGGTGCTGCTAATGCCAAAACAGGATTTCGTATAGTTTTTTCCGTGTTCTATGTAAAATGACAATAAATCACAGCAAATGCAAAGCCTGCAGGTAATTTCATAACTGTCACTTAGTGAAGCAGAAGTGCTGCGGCACAACATCTTGCAACAGTAAGCGGCGTGGGGAGCATTCTGAAATTGAGGGCTTGGCTTGACTGTAAGGCTTTCTCTCTCTTTCTGCCTCTCCCTCAGTACTTTTCTTTTAGTCCTATCCTGAGATCATTTTTTATATGATTTAGTGCTATATAATCATGTAAATAATACGTTTCTATTTTGAGATATGCAAAAAGTGCTTCAAATTAAGGCTTTGTCTTTTTCACTGTCATTGAGGTGTTCACACAAACAAAGGAGACATCCACTCACTGCTTTGGCAGTGTGTTTAATTATTTGCTAAGTGCATCTGTCACAGTTCCAGTGGGGTGTGGTTTTGGGTTGTGCCAAAGAAAGACAAGTGACTCTGCGATTAAGCAATGCATCGTGAGCTTGTTGTTTGGCTTGTCACATTCCTGAATAATTTACTTCCAATTACATGATGACGCAAACATTTTAATTATGTATCCTTGCACATTCATGAGCAGGTGTACAGAAGTCATGTAACTACTTACCTTAGGAGAGCCTGGATAGCACAAGTACACCACTGTTGTACACTGTACCAAAATCTGTTATTTGTTATGACTTCCTTTTGTCATAGTTGGAAATAATCTTCAAATTTGACTTTAACCTGGCATGTGCTGGAGTCAACAGCAGAATCACCTTTGATAATGTTAGCTGAGAGGACTTTAATATGCCCTAAAATGACCTGTGTAGCTTGATTTTCCAGAACTGCTGTCCACAGAAACACCACAGATGTCTCTAAAAGTAATCCTACACTCTTCTAAGATTTGATGTGTGGGAGACGTTTGAAATGGTCTAGGCTCAAACTTTCTGGCCATACAGCATTTTTTAGGCTCGGTTACTGTTGGACTCAGTGAATGCTCACCTGTGATGAAGGTTTCTGTCTTGACGTAGTTTTTAGAAGAGCTGTTTGTTTTTGTTGTCTATAATGACTTATTGCCACACCCGCTTATTTCAGACCATTGTCAATATCTATTTTAATCTCAGTAAAAGGCTATTGAACATTAGTTATTAACTCTATTCATTAATTGAGTTTTGTAACACATGCAAACACCTGTGTATGTGGCCTTGCACATGTACTTCATCCTTTTTCATGTAATTTTGCCAGTGGATGCTATTTCATCAGATTGAAAACAACATACGTTATAATCAATTTTTGGTGAAAGTTACTGGATGTGTTTTTCAAGTTCAGTGTTTGAGCACTAGTTTTTTAGCCATGATTAGAAATGTACAATATGTTGGACAGTAAAGATTATGACTGCATAATGAAGCCAATATCATATTGGGTGGCGGTACTCAGCCTGTAGGGACTTTAGTTGGGAACCAGAGAGTCATCCCTTCACGTCCCAGCACGGACAAAGTTTGGTAATTGGGCTAGCAGGCGAGGTAACAGTTCACTTCCTGGACACTGCTGAGGTGCCGCAAACATGGCATCAAACCAAAGGCGCTTGTCTTTAAGCAAGCCTCCTTAATCTGGCATTTCCACAGGATCCTGTGTGTGCATATCTGTCTACTTTATTTCATCCAATGTGTTTGTATGTCCAATAACAGAGTGAGTAAATTCAGTTTCCCCACTCAAATTAATAAAGTATATCTTCAGATATACTTCAGCGCCCCACTCTAAGTGACTCACTTTTTGTGCCTCAAAGCTGGGATGTGGAAATCTTTCTGCAATAATTTGTCTCATACTCATCTTCTCGATCCTCCCCTTTCACTTGTGTTCTTGAGCTGGTTTCATGAGTTGATCTTGTTTGGGTTCGGATTTTCCTTGTGTTTTATCCATCTTTGTTTCCCGTTTCATTTTGAAGATTCCCTTGTGTTTCATGCCTTTGTTCCTGACTGTGTATATTCTGTGTTATTAGTTATCCTGTGTCTTTTGTGTGTTTAGTGATCCATGTCTTGGGTTGTATTCTTATGTATGTTCTTGTGTTTCTTAGTCTAGTCTTGTGTTTCCTGTTTTATTTTGTTGTTCTTTAACCCTGTGCTACCAGTTTAGTTTTACTTCCTGTCCTTGTGTGTTTCCCTCCTTTTTTGATTAACCGCATTAGTTTCACCTGTGTCCACACCTGTGTTAATTACTCTGTGTATTTAGTTTCTCTGTTTCCTCTGTCTTGTGTTTGATCATTGTACGTCTTTCTCGATGTTAACTGTGTGTTTTCTTTGTGTTCCCAGTTTTCTCTTTTGGATTTCATTCTTGGATGTCTTTACTAATTTTTGTTTGTACCTTTTGTTATTTTATTATCAAAATCTTATTTTTTTTCTGCCGAAGGTAGGCTTCTCCTCCATTTTCCCCCTCATGACAGCAGGGTTTTTTGGCCTTTTTTATTTTCTCACAAGAATCAGAGCTTAACTACAAACACAATTTCAGTCAAGTTTGCTTTCTCTAGATCCCAGACTGCCCTTTTTCTGCCATATTAGTTTTTAGAGTTATTTCATGATGTCCTTACATCTGTCCATCTGGTGGAGAGTTTCTGAAGGAGCCCCTTCCTTATCCTATTTGGACTATTTGAGACAGGGGATTTCATTTTCATTCTCTAGAGAGACCCGGTCAAAAAATCAGCAGGAAATCAAGGATTTATGGATTCAAAGAGTGAACATGAGTTAAATGTTAAAAGTGATTTATTGAGCAGCTGGAAAAGAGGTGCAAATGATTTATCTCTTCCCCTGCAGCGCAACGTTGTGCCTTAGTCTTTGAGATGTTGAGCTGAGGTGAGTCTTTACCGAACCATTGGACAAGGTGGTTGACTCCCTGCTGGTATGAGGTCAGAGCGTTGGTGCCACTTTGTCATCTGCGTACTCATATGTGTGTATTATATAAGACGCTGTAAACCGAAAAAATAATGGGAAGATGAAACATGATCTTCAATGATGGGCAGGGACAGATGCCAACTCAAGAACTCCAGTGTAGCCAGTCTGCTTTAAACAACCTCAAACCAATGACTTTAATAACCTTAATAACTATGTTTAGCGCACTTTTCAAAAACCTGGTAACAAAGTGCTTCATATGGGCGGCAAAATAAACAGGCAGGTTGAAAATCACACAAAAGCCACATCAAGAAAAAAAAACACATTTTAAAAGACAGAAAGTACCTTTAAAAGAACTTGAAAGGAATTCAATTATTTTAAGAGAACTGTGTTGGAATTAAATTAAGTTATATTTTTTTAAATGGTGAAACTCCCCCCAAAAAATCAATTTCACGAATGGCTAAATGATAAAAGTATGTCTTGAAAAGGGATTTGAAAGAGCTCACTGACTCAGCAGACCTGATCTCCTCTCCCTCCACCTAAATTTCCATGTTATTTTTGATGTATTGCAACCCATGGAGTATTCTCTAGTTGCTGAGTCGCAGGCTAGGTAGAGTGTAGAGAGATTGCTGTTGAGGGTTTGAAGTCTTGTTCGGGCTAATACTCGGTTTTGATTTAGTTTGAGTTACATTTATTTAAAAAAAGAGTTAAGGTAGGATTAAAGTAAAACTACTGTTAAATACAAATAGCTAAATGCCAATAAAAAGTGCTTTAGGCATTGATTTGCCCTACAATCACAGGTAAAGTTTAGTGTCTTGAAGAGCAGATGGCAAACAGCCAATTGTAGATGATTATAGGTTGTGCTGTTTTGCCAAACCTGCTTTAGTATAATTAATGTTGTATAATTGTACATTGACACCATAGTCACTCCCTATTTTCTATTTCAACAATAGTCCATGAAGAAATTCTAATATGTTATTCAAGAAGTAGGTGTGTAGCATACAGACCAGATTCACATACCATATTAATTATATCTTTATCTGTCTCTGTTTAGATTCTTCAGTGATCATCACAGAAAAACACAAAGAAGAGCGCAGTGTCTCTCAGACACTGGTGTACAGTCAGTACATTTACAATTAACCCTCTGCTTTCTTTATTTCTATTTTTATGCACTTCATTAAACAGTCGGCACACCTGTTTCCAGAGTTAATTGGTTTTGCCTTCGCCCTATCTTCCCCACCCACCTGTTAATACTCCCTTCATTGGTCTAAGTCATAGGATCATTTCTGTTGACTGTGAGACTGTTTGTTCTATTGCTGTGTGCCAAGTAGGTCTTAACTTGTTTACCCCTGAAACAAAAAAATAAAAGACCTATTAGTAGTGTGAACATGTTCTCCTTTTTACCTGTCTGTGACCTGCTCCTGGTTTTCCCATCTCCCACACTTGTTTGTAAGCATTCTGACTAGTAGTAATTCATTGTTTTGCAGCAGTTTGCCGGGTTCTCTGTGTGAAGCAGCTTCCCTGCTACCTGCAGTCCCAACTCCATCACAAGTCAGTGTTACTTTTCACACTCTGAATACCTCCATTGATTGCTACAATATATGATGTACTGTACATGACTGTAAATATGGTAAAGGATAATCACCAACTCACACATAAATTAATTTAGCATTTGCATTTCTTATACAAAGTAATTTGATAATTTTAGTTTGAAAAGGGAAAATTCTGCGAAATTATTAAGCATTTTTTGTCAAATATATTTAAAAGTCTCATAGTAAACTTAAAGAGCACCACAGGAACCCTTCACGAGAGAGTCTTTAAATGTATTGAAAGTTGCACAATACAGGGTATGGGGCAGATACGACCACAACCTTGACGTTAGGAACTGTAACAGAAAAATACACATTTAGGTGTCTTCCAAAGTCAAAAAAGCCTGACCTCTGGTTTTCTTTTCATAACCTTTATGATTAATGGACATTGCAGCTAAGTATTGATGATTCATAACTAGTTTGCTTCTCCCTTTGTTTTTCATTTCTTCAATTAGGAAGCCTTAACATCACATATTTATGACTTGGTTACTTGACATGAGTACCACTGAGTGTAAGCAACTTTTGTGCAGCCTTACCACCATGTAATGAGGTGTTTTTACTACTAGAGGGCACTGTACAACAACATATTTGTTTTACTTTCTTACTGGTTGTTGTTACTTACTGTGGGAGTGGTGTTTCTGAGGGAGCTAGATTTGAGACTGCATTGAGGTTGAAAGGGGAAAGCGAGGGATATGCAGAAAGAGAGGGATAGATACAGATAGACAATGGCAACATCTCATATGACCATCATTTTAGGTCTACAAAAATAACAATATTAATCAATAACAGGTTCAACCCACTAGGAATTATGGTGCTGACTGGTGAGGGTGACAATTGTTGAGTTAACTTGACAAAATCAGTAACAACAGCAGAAGAAGTGCCATCACTCCTGTAATTTGAGCTTGGGAAAGTTAGAATGCCAAGAAAAAGTTGGACACAGTACTACCATTATGTAGATAAGAACATGCAGCCTGAACATCTGTCTTAACATGTCTCTCTTTCAAAATCTGTTTTGTTTGTCAGGTATGTGTACACACAAGGAATTTGACTGTGGTAAACTTTGCTCTCTCTATACAACATTCAACATGAACATTATACTCAGGTACAGGCCTTTATTGGGCATTCAATATTTGACTTATAAATACAAGATTGTGTAAAACAATGGTGCAATGGTATATAAACATATACAAATATATATGTAGTTGTGTAATAGATGGGTAAATGTACATAAGGAAGTTATTCAGTACATGTATGGAGACTCTTTACAGTCCGGTCCTGTTTGGTGGCAGACTCTAACCAAACAGTTATTAAAAACTGCACAGAACAGACTGCCTGATGAAGATGCAGAACATGATCAGCAGCTCATGGGGCAGGTTGAACTTCCTGAACTGTCACAGGAAGTACAACCTCTTCTTTGCCTTTTTACGTATAGTGTCTTTTATGAGAGGTCCACTGGGAAACAATGGATCTGACTGTGCCAGGACTACTTGATCCGTCTCCTGTCTGTGTGCAGACTCATCACTCTCATGGATGAGGTTGATGACAGTTGTGTCAGCTGCAAACTTCAGGAGTTTAACAGACAGGTCCCAGGACAGGAATGTGAAGATGATTGCATGGCACAGCCAGTCACATTTGTATATCCGATCTGAGAAAATTTTGGATTGCCTGTTATGGTTGCGTACTTAACCTTTTAGCAAACAGTAAAATATATTTAAAAAAAGAAGAATTACAAGTTTAAACAAACAATCACAACCAGACTGTGACATGATTGGAATATGATTTTATTAACTCACAGTGTTATCCTTGTTTTTTGTTTTTTGTTTTTTGTTTTTGTTCTAGTTACCAGTATTTTCAATTAGGCCAGTGTAATACAAAGATTTGAAAACATCCTTTACATACTTTACCTGAGTTTGTTTCATCTCCACTTCATCAAAGTTATTCTCAGGCAATGCATTTGTTATTCTAGATTAGATTAACCTAAACTCTCAGTTGTACAGTACAGTTGTTCATTGTTGGCTCTTAGTCTTTCAGATTAGCCAGAAACTCAGTTATGTCTCCACACATCCGGTTTTTGTTTCTTTCCCTGATCCTCTGCAGAGTCCTGATGCTGTTTTCCCGGTAGTGAGACGGTAACGGTATCTCTGCTGCTCTCATGTGGTACTCTATTGACTTGTAGCTCTCCTTTCGAATGCAATGAACATATTTTGCATAGTAGTTGTAAAGCATCTGTGCGCCTTCAGGATCGAGGCCACTCTCTAGAAGCTCATTGAATATTTGGTCAGCTTCAACTTGGTTATTGGACTCTGCGTATATGTTTGCAAGAGCTATTTTTCTCTTAAGGGAGGACTGTGGGTAAAGAGAAATCACCTCCTTACAGAGAACGATTGCTCGGTCGATCATGCTGCGTTCCGAGGGATTGTCCTGGTTTGAAAAGATCCTCATCTCATAGCAGATTGCAGCACACCTCTTCAGATAACGTTCACCTGGATGTCTTTCCAAAGCCTCCTCTGCCAAGTCTATCGCCTCATCCATAGATATGCACATCCTGTACAGCCTCAGTAATGGTTTGATACCACTGTAGCTGCTGACCGGCTTTCTTAAAACCCTCCTGGCCAGCTCACGTGCGTCCACACCTATCTTCTTTCCTTTCTTAGCACATGCTTCAAGGTAAAGAGCGACGAGGTACAAGTTATCTGGGTCATGGTCTTTGGTAATCTTCATTTTCTCCAAGATGTCAGCCCCTAGCTCTTTGTTGCTGTTTTTAAAAGAATTCACTAATGCTAAGACGTGGCTGGTGTGCCACTCCACTGTGTCTGGCTGCATCCTCAGGGCTCTCTGGAAGTAATCTGCTGCCAGCAACTTTTCACACATGTTAAACTTCATCAGGGTCCAGGCTTTTTCAGCATAGATCTCTGGATGTAGTTCCTCCTGAGATGGAGATGGAGATGGGTATGTTCTCATCAGAGAGTTGACTTTTGAAAGGTAGGCAAGGCTCTCTGTTTGTTCTCCATTATGGTAGTGCAGCCAAGCCAGGTTCCCATGGTTCACCACTAACCAGGCACCCTCATCTGAGACAGTGTTTCTCATCTGGCGGAAGGCCTCTGCAGCTCTGCTGAAGAAACGCTGGGCGTCACCAGTGAACCCAAGCTGGAAATGTATGTAACCCTGCAGGTTGTAGATGTGACCCAGCCAGCTGTATCCCTCCACTGAGCCAATGTCCTCCAGCTTGTCCCTGAGACTGAAGAGTTTAAGCCTGCTGGGGTTCAGGTCCCAGGTGAAGTGGCACTGCAGGGCCTCCAGTCTGGCTTCCATTGACTGACCCAATGCAGCACTATTGGAGAAAAACAGAAGAGAATATAAAATATTTTTGAATAAAAAATTGATTTAAAAACATGCATGTAGTCTCAGTGACATCAGACATTACTTCCTGGAGCTGAGATTTGAGGCTTTCTACGACAGTCAGCGTATAACTTAAGATTTCTCTCGTGCAACATGCTTGGATAATGTAATGTGCTTTGTGGCATACTTTTCTTGAATTAACTGTGCTGAGTTCAGGTTGAGATAAGGAGTGAAAGAGCAACAAAGGCACAGGTATGCAGGCAGGAGTATGATGGGGACAAACAGGACATGGAAGAATGGAAGAGACAAAGGGGACAGAAGAAAGGGTGATGAGTAAAGAAATAATGGCATAAAGGGAAGAATAAGACCAAAAGTGTAATCCATAATGTGTAGCATAGGAGAGTAACAGATGTGACACAGGAAAGCAGATACTCACCTCATGGTCCACCTGTTACCTGTAGTTTCCAAACGTATGATTCTCCAGTTCCCAATCTTTATGCTGCTTTGGACTGTGCAACATAAAATCAGTAATGTTTAACCTCAACAGGTGCTGTAAATGATGTCATGTGGAGCGCTGGGTTTGGACTTTGTTTTCCAACCAACAGAAACCTGCAGCCACGTGTTCGTTTTACTGAAAAAGAAAATGTAATTTATGACTCGACAGATTAACAGGTTTCTGTAGATTTTATTAAGACTTTACTTTTTAAAGACTAACAAATCCCAAATCCAAAAGCTTGACCCTGTCTTTGTGAGTCATGAAAAAATTATAACAGCATGATTCTATTTAATGACACAGTTTCTTTATTTGGGGCGTGGGAAGGTGTGTCTCAGTTTGACACAAAGGGCAATGGTCAAAGGTTGAAGTCCAGGTAAAGTATTGAAATGGTAAAGTTTTGAATTTAGTTAACTTTAAAGATTTCACATATGACCCCTGAATGATCCAAATCATCATATATTATTTCAGCATAGACTACTGTACAAAGCTCCAACCTGAAATGTTAATGAAGTAATGTTTTCTTCTCCTCTATGATAGAATCATTCTTCAAAGTGACTTTTTCTCTGTTTTCACATAGGAGCTGATATTGTACGGATCTTGGCTATCATGTTTATTTGTTTCGGTAAATGAAGAAGGCAGCAGTCAGGATCTCAGGGGCTGAATGAGGGATTTGTTGTAGCAGCCTGTTACAATACAGCCCACATTGTGAAGTACAGTCGGCAGACATGACAAATAGCCAATCATTGTTTTGGACTTTGGGGTGGCCTATCAGATTTTAAGGGGGATGTGGCCAAAGTTTGTTCATATGCACCTTAACATGTGCTTGTATTTACCTGTCAAAATGTGATGAAGTTATGTGTTTGAAATATACAATTTCAAGAAGCAGTATTTCAGCATATGTTTAGTTTAAGTACTGCTCTATAATGTGTTTATGTTCTGTTGGATGTGGCAAACATCCAGTGTGTTTTTTATCTTATCTATTTGTTTTTCTCTTAAATGGTTAACCTTGCTCACTGTCTGCTATAAATGTTTGGCCCAGCTCATGTTCTTAGTCTGAAAATCCGGCCCGACCAAATATTTCATTGAATAGCTCTGCTCTACAGTAAAGATCATTCCTGATACCCCCAAAGTTGCAAAAGTACAAGTAAATACATAATATATATGGATTCATGTCCGGAGCTCTCTCTATCCAGAGATCATCTATTCTTAAAAATGAAGTTCTTTACCTCTGTAACACAAATACCTGGATAATACAAGGAAAACAGCATGCGACATAACCTAGGCAGTACCTTATTAGTCCTATAGGAGGCGGCCGTGAGCCTCGTGGGGTTCATTCTGCACAAAACTGCAGAAGAAGCTTGATGACGTAGTTTGATCTGCGACGTAAACACCGTGCATGTAGCATGTAGCAGCAAACACAAGCGGCTTTGCTGGATCCTGCTGCTTGCTACGCGATTTAAAAGACAATGCAGTATTTTTGGAAAACCCTGTGAGTGGTAAAGTTTATGTTTCATCGGAAAAGACACATTTAAGTGTGATCACATCCTGCTCTCTGAACTTAAAGAGTGGGAATAGTCAGTAAGTTGTCGCTAGCTGAAGTTGGTTGTAAGCTAACTTTATTTCTGACCCATGTTGTGTGTTTTTTTGTGTTCAGATGATGATGTGACGGACAGCTGTGTTTCGGTGGTGTTGTGGAGCAGTGGATGTCCCGGCCGGAGGAGCTGGAGGAGGGCAGGCGGAGGGTCTGAGCTCTGTGTCGGTGTCCAGGATGGAGACGTGGACCCCCAATCCCCGAGCCAAACCTTTCATCCCCCGCCAACAAAGAAGCCTGTACCTCACCTGGAAATACAAACTGACCAACAAGAGGTCGATCCGTCGGTTCTGTCAGGTAAGGGAAATAATCTGCTCAACCCTGTTGGACTGAAGTAACGCCCCTGGCTCTATAATGCTTAATATCTCACGTGTATGAAGTACCTGGATCTACCTGTTATAATACTGCACATACATCCATAAATACACTCTGGGCTTTCAGTGAGTGAATACTTTAGGGCAGGGGCGTCAAACTCATTTCAGTTCAGGGGCCACACACAGCCCAAGTTGATCTAAAGTGGGCCGGACCAGTAAATCATAACATAATAACCTATAAATAATTAAAACTCCAAATATTTCCCTTTTTTTTTACCGAAGAAAGTACAAGTACATTCTGAAAATGTTCACATTTAAGGAACTATATTTGTACAAAAACAGCTGTTGTATTTTTGCCATGGTGAGTCTCATAGTGCGGCAAATATTTTACTCTTTAAGCCCTGAAACGCATTCACCTGACACAGGGTGTAATGTTTACTGCAAAAGAACAGAGATTATAATAATGAAAAAGGTAAAGTTGATTATTTTGGACCCCTCAGCTCCAGCATGAATAGTTTGCTGGACAGTGTTGTATGCAGGGGTGTAGTGCTAGTATTAGTAGTAAGTGGATCATCTCATAGTGCTCTAAAAAGTCTTTATGAATCTCAACTGGATTATGCAAACAACAAGTAATCTATTTTCTTAGTTTGACAGAAAAAGTCTTGGGGAAAAAAAAGTGCCATTCAGGTCCGCTCCGTCAGCACTATGGTTTGATGCGACCCCCAGAGGACAAATTTAAAATAGTAGTTACTTTTATTGAAAATTTGCAGTTAATGTACAAAGTCGTCCCGCGGGCCGTATTGGATCCTCTGACGGGATGGCTTTGGCCCATGTTTGACACCCCTGCTTTAGGGGTTAAAGGGATAGCAAAACTCAGGATCATATTGCTTTTGGGATAGGTCGACAGTAAAAGACATTGCTTTATTGTTGTAGTTGATGAAGCACCTCTTAATAATATGGAAGAGGATTAGGGCGATTGAGAAATATGGAGGGCTGGTCAGCAAAACATTAATTTGAAGGTGTCATTTAAAAAAAGAAAAAAAGATTTAAATTCAGAATGCTGAGAAAAAAAAGTCAGAATTTTGGAGCATAAAAAAGTTTTTCTTAACCTGTAGTTCTATTAAAATTCTGACCTTTTCACAGAACTGCATTGAAATAACATTTTTTGGAGGGCAGATGAGCTAAAAACAATTAAAAGTGGTATAAAAGAAATATTCTGAAGTTAGTCAAATTCTGACAGACAGTGAGCAAAAAGTAATTATATCTTAAAGTGACATTTTCATTATTCTGACATTTTTTTCCATAGCATTGTGAGGTTGAAGTGAGGATTCTATGAAAAAATGCCACAGGATTGGCAGGGACAAATGCATGAAACATTGCTTCATACCACTGGAACAAACATAATGGAGGGCAAGTCGTTTTTTTAATCCTGAGATTAAAGTCAAAATTCTGAGAAAAGGCCACAATTTTGTTGTCCTCCGAATTCCCCTTTTTTCAGTGGCCCTTATCGTCATCCGTATAATTGTATAACCTTTTCATTTATTTACTTGTTTATTTGACAGGGACAAATGCATGAAACATTGCTTCATAAAGTATACTAAGTAGATGCCGTGCATACAGGTTTCTAGCCATGGCTAATTTCAACCGCTGTATCTGGTTAGGCTTCCAAAATTAAAGAATTGAATTTGATATTCTACAACCATTAAAAACATACAATAATATCAATGTATGCAATAAGATGTAAAACTTACACAATGGAGACCAGCGTAAAATGGAGATAAAAGAACAGAAACAGTTAAACAATGATTACTTTTTAATATAAGCACAAGGTGAACATATGTTTATGAGCTATGATTTTATATGTACAGTTAGTGTTCAGAGTTGCTTCAGTTTCATCAATTTCTATATGTGTGTGTTAAAAATGGTAGGTTCCATAGTACCCATTTTACCCCGAAGACTTTTGACAATTATCATTTCTTCCTTATATCAGTCTGATTGAAGCAGATGGCTTGTGATTGCTCGTTTTTATTTGGGAGAAATATCAAATGATGTGATACACTCCCTTTCATTTGAGCACACATAGAGCCTGAAGCAGAGAGTTAACAGAGAAGTTCATGACCAGTTTCACGATAACTGATATTTCTGCGCTGCATTGAGCCTGAGAATGTAGAGCTCATATACATACACTGTGTATATAGTTATATAGGAATGTCTTCATATTTGCATTATTTGACAGCACTGTATATTTTCCCTCCACAGGCTGGCGCTGTGCTGTTTCTGCTCATAACAGTCATAGTCAACATCAAACTCATCTTGGACACGAGAAGAGTCGCTAGTGAAGATGCAGCAGCTCAAGAATATGGTGAGACTTGTACAGCCAGGGGTTTTCTGCTGTAGCCTCAGCATTAGATTAAAACCTAACTTTGTGCCATTTGTTTGTTTGCATTATACATGATGAAAATATTGACTGTATAATTTTTTTTAGTCAGTCTGTCAGCTTTTGTTGACTTAATTCTGACCCCTTAAGATACTCATAACTGGACAGATCGCATAACGCTTCAAGCAAACATTGTTGGTCACTGTCACTGTGAGTGTTTCAAAGTCAGTGTGTGTTCCCTTACATTTGATCAAATTGAATCCATCAGATTGTATCAAATCTTGAAACCGAGTCCTATAAAAGAAAAAAGGATTTCAAGATCTGAATTTAAAATCCAGTTTTTGTTGGTTGAAACTTTTGAGTATGATTGGAATAACTTGATCCAACAAAGTCGATGATTCTGCCCCCAGCAGAGTGTGGGATTTTGGCGCCCCTCTGTGGAAAAAGTGTGTTGCGTGTAGCACTATTTGGAGCAGTGGTAATCTTTAAAGCAGAGGTTCCCAAACCTTTCAGCCTGCGACCCCCATTATATAGGTGCATAAGACTCACGACCCCCACTTTCCCTCCATGTGATGAAATGTTGCTTCATACTTTATTTAGCTGGTCGGCAGAAAATTTGCCACCTACATGCACATGTGACTGGGTTTCCTGTGCTGTTATGAATTAACCTGCAGCTACTGATGCTAACTGTTCAGTAACCCTAATAATAATTATAATACTTTATTTATATAGCACTTTTTACAAGTAACAAAGTGCTTGACAGCGGGCAATAAAAACAAGAAGTGCAAAGCAAAATTAGGCGAAAAATCTCAGGGGTCATCTGGCAACAAAGAAAGGCAGAAAACTAATTAAACCTTTTTGTGTTTGAAGGTTTTATTTCAAATGTAACTATTTTTTTTTTCTATATTTTTAAAATAATGATTAAAATATGCAATTTTAGATTACTTTAAGAAAAAAAAAACATTCTGGAAGACATTTTGAGAGCCCTCAGGAGGTCCTGAACCCGCTTTGGGAACCCCTGCTTTAAAGGCCTGTATCTGGATCAGGTTGGTCAGTGCGGCCGGTTTTCTTTGGAAAATTAGGACAATGTTAAATAAAATACCTAGTTCTCAAAAAAGTGAATTTCCAATTCTGGATTGTTCTTATCTGGATTTTAAACAACTTGGCCCAGAGGGATAGATACGTGGCTAATCTGTATCTAGAGTTGCATTACGTTAAGTATCTAATCCTGATGTTATGCTCCATTTCAGAGGATGCAATACCCAACATGGAGACGCCACGCAGGCCGGCTAATGGACGCAAGGTCTTGGACATCGAGGTGTACTCCAGCCGCTCCAAGGTCTACGTGGCAGTGGATGGCACTACTGTGAGTTTAACTGACAGATGGGTGTTTAAAATCAATCATTTGAAATTCTAAGTATGGTGGGATTAACTCAGCTGATTAAAGCTTTGTTGTAAGTGATTCAAATGATGACCAAGGATTCAAAACCTGAGACCTGGAATGCAGCGTCATCCCCAAAAAACGCTACAATAACACATTGTTCCCACTATTTTGTGGGATTCGTTTTCTTGTGTGACTCATGACATCATCGTAATAACATTTAAGCATTAACCCTTAAGATCTCAGTGAGGGACGTAGCTGCATGTGTTTCACAAAGTTTTATTTATTGACTCATGTTCTGCAGGTGTTAGAGGATGATATGCGGGAGCAGGGCAGAGGCATCCACGTGATAGTCCTCAACCAGGCAACTGTAAGCATATACTGCTACGTCTGTCATAATAAATAATAATTGTCTGCACTTTTCTGTCATCATTTCACTACGCTGGTCATCTTTCTGGATGTAATGTGTGCTGATGTGTGTATCTCAGGGTCACGTGATGGCCAAGAGGATATTTGACACATACTCTCCCCACGAGGACGAAGCAATGATCCTCTTCCTCAACATGGTGACCCGGGGTCGAGTCCTCATCTTCACCATAAAGGTCAGTGATAGCTCCGTGATGAACCAGATGTCATATATTCATGTTTGCTTCAAATTAAAAGGTGTTATCATCGTGCAGGATGAGGGGACGTTCCACCTGAAGGATGCTGCAAAGAACCTGCTCAAGAATCTGGGCAGCCAGGTGTCCCTCAACCTGAGCTGGAGGGACATGTGGACTCTTGTGGTGAAGAAAGGAGGTAAAATTTGCCCTTCTACTATTTGATCTCATTTTGACTCATGATGTTTCAAGATCTGCAACTTCTGCCTTCACACTAACACAGATATGGTTTAAAGGGGATGGAAGTTCATTCGTGGTCATGTGTTTGTTAGACGATGAAAAACTCAACTTTAAGATATCGGTCAACTCTGCAGACTTCACTAAACAGAGTTTAACAATCAAATCAAGCATTGAGCTGTGTGTTTGTGTGCGTGTGCGTGTGGGGTTCCAGGTCAGGTGTATGGAGAGAAGCATGCAAAGTCTCCCGCTCTCTCCACTTGGGGGGACCCGGTGCTGCTGAAGACTGAGGTGCAGCTCACCGCCTCTGAAGGTAAAACTGCACAAGCACGTCTGCAAACTATGAAACATGTCTTTTCAATCATGAAAATAAACGAATCAAAAGACGCATGCTGTAAAGACGTGAACATTTAATTTAAACCTTTGTTGGAGATGCATTTGTTGAATGTTTCTGACACGTGATCCTCCTCCATACAGAGGCAGAGTGCCACTGGGCGGACACCGAGCTGAACAGAAGGAGAAAGCTCTTCTGCAGCAAAGTTGAAGGATACGGCAGCATCTGCAGCTGCAAAGACCCGGCACCCATCGAGTTCAACCCGGACCCTGTGAGAACCTTTACTTCACTGCTTTTTTCTTCCTTAACTACCACTGCCAAAAAGTTACTAAATGACTAACTGAGTCATTGCATTCTAGAAGTAATGCGTTACTTAGGTAAGTTAGTTCAAGCTCACAGATTGTGAAGCTGGCGGTGATTTCAGATCAAACCTTGGATGTTTGGAAGGAGCGGCTCCTCCTTGGTCCGCATAGAGCTGCACTTGGTCATCGGTTATTGCGGTGTCAAGCTCTCTGTCAGCTAGCTCAGTAGAAGCGTGTTGATGGTTAGGACGAGGACAACAACTTATCCCAACATTCTTGTCCCTTACCTCGAGGAGGGACAAATGAGGCTGTAATTTCACAGACAGGAAGCTGAGTGATCTTCAGACTCTGTGTTTACTGCAACAGATATTTTTTATCCCAGGATGAAGCTGTTCTGCTGTAGGCGTAACCTCACCTGCCGAGTCTGACGATGCATCTTATGTAGTTGTCAGCTATTTGATAAGTCCTTTTAAATTTTTGTAATTTTAACAGCGTTTTTGAATTTGAACAGTAACTTGATACTCTACTTGTTTCTGCAAAAAGTAGTATAGTTACTCAGCAACACCTTACTCACAAAGCTGCTCAGGAGACATTAAAAGCATGTTGGCACAGCTCCCTATCTACAGGTTTTTATTTAGTGACACCCACCTTTGATTAAAGTTCAAAGGAACAATTTGACTTTACTGGAGTTCTGCTGTTTTGCTTCCAGTGAAGAGTTGACTGACTGTTTTTGCACCAAACTAGGACTGAAGACTTTATACCAAATTGCTTTAATCTCTTTACATTGTTCCTCTAAGAATTTCATCAGCAGACAACTGAGCTAATGAAGACTGCAGACTTATTCCAGTATTCATCTGTGCACTATAGTATTGCTTTCAATCCTGCAAACAATGTAGATAAATCAGAAATGTTACATTTTGAAGTGCTGGTAGGTGGATTTTGGTTGACAGTTTTGTGTTTTTGTGCAGACATGAATCGTTTGCATAAAGGTTGTGGATTATTCATATGCACACTGTTTTTAAGCTTCGTTGAGTGTACAGCTTGTTGATGATTTTGCACATTTCCTCCTTTTTCCTGCTGCAGAAATATTCCTCCTGGAATATAGTTTCATAATATCTTGATAACTTCCTGCATAGTTTCCAGCCTAGATTCACGGGCGTTTCCATACTGCTGTGTTTGGTGGTTAAAAAACTTAACTTTACTTTGTGAAACTGAAGCTTATTTAAATCGCTTTACTTTCTCCTGCAGCTGACGAACAACCACGTCTTCAGTGTCCCAGTTGCTGTCATAGCAGGAAACAGACCCAATTATCTCTACAGGTGAGATTGTAAAAAAAACAAATGATAAAAAATAAGATTTACAAACCTTTTGATCTTGTCTAAAATGAAGAAAACACAGTTTAGACATGGCTCCTAATAGAACAAATATTTTGTTTTTGTTTCATTAGCTTGTTATTATTCTCCCCTCTTTGTCCATATCTGTCAGTGTTTGGTAGATGAACTGCTTTTCAGCCTCGCTCATTGACAAATGAGGTCAAAAGACAGAAAATGTTTACAGAAATAAATTACAGCTGTGTTAGTTTTTTAATTAACTATTTGGAAAATGATTGCAATTCATAAACAGAGTAACCACAGTGAGCTGGAGTTTAGAGAGCGATGGCCGCTCTTCTCCTTGAAATTGAAAGTTAATTCTAGCTGTTCACTCATCTTTGTTTTGGAAAAAATCCAGCGCTAGAGAAGCAGAAAAAGTAATTTTTTGTTCCTATAATAAGTTACAGATTTTTGTCGTCTTTGTTCCAGGATGCTGAGGTCGCTTCTCTCAGCTCATGGTGTCAACCCGCAGATGATAACCGTCTTCATCGATGGATATTATGAGGTACCAACTGAACATAAGAGAGGGGATGATTTAATGCTCTGTTGACACTCCCTGTCCCAGCTGAGCAATTTCCACAGGACAGCCTGTTGGTGTGATTTTAGGGCTGACATCTCATTCGCCTGATAACACCTCTTCATGTGTTTCAAACCCAGGAGCCAATGGATGTTGTCGAGCTGTTTGGACTGAAAGGAGTGCAGCACACACCTATCAGTATCAAGAATGCCAGAGTGTCCCAGGTAAGCACAAGCACTCCATATTAAAGGGTTAACAGACTTTCACTTAAAATAATTCAGCCCTTTCTTTTCTAATGGATGTTACTTTTCTATGTAGATGACTTTTCTTCATTAGCTTTAGCCTCATTTCAAGTTCTTAAAGTGGATAAACAGCTGTGATCAATGTGTGTTCCTGCATCTTCTTCCTGCTGCAGCATTACAAGGCCAGTCTGACTGCAACCTTCAATCTGCACCCAGTGAGTACTCTGCTAGTCTTTTGTCCAAAAGGCATCAAAGTTAGACTTAAGCTGGTTCATTAAATCACAGAGTGATGTGAGCTGTTCAGTATCAAACACTCAAATTTTAAAGCAGGGTTGTTGTTTTTTTAGTTTGCCTCTATATGAAGAAAAACTCATCATATCTTCAGTAATTGATTAGTTAATTGATAAGTCAATTGTTAGTTGTCCAATGGGTCGCTGTCCTTGAACACAGTAGTAACACAGAACTGACCCACCATGTGTTACTCAGAATCAGAATGCATAGCAGATATGAAGAATCTGCCTTTGTGATTTTGGTGCAAAGAAGGAATGAACATAGAAGTAGAAGAAAAAGTTAAGTTAAAAAGACTGAAAACATATATATGAAAAATGAATAATAAAATATAGATAAGCGTAATTTTGACTATATACATGTTTTTTTTTTCAACTTTCATCAGGATACAAATTTTGCCATCGTCCTAGAAGAAGACCTGGACATTTCCATCGACTTCTTCAGGTATGCATAACCAAACAAGCCAACTGACAGATTTATATGTATGATATTAAATCAGAAATAGAAGTCAGCCTGTCGATGGTGAGGTGTATTGACAAGTTTTAAAGATACAGTGTACAGAAATGGGAATATTACGCAATATCCAGCAGTCAGATTGCAGATTGAAACTCTACCTTGCTCACCCCTCCGGTCTGAGAAGTGACAGTGGCACCAGTGATGCACGATAAGCATGATCCTGTATTAATCAAGTTTTTACCATCAAAAATGTCTATCAATTCAAAATATTTGGCACACAACAAAAAAATATCTTTATATTCAGGTGTTTATACAATGATTTAAAAATTCTTATGAATATTATATTCCATTTCTACCAAGTCTGTTCTGCTAAATGTTGCTAAATACTATACACTGTACCTCTTTAATGTGATCTGTTTATTGTTTCAGTCATTTGTTCAGCAAAAAATATTGATCAAGAATACCAAATGTGAGGATGAACTGCATTTTATTGTTTCACTCATGAGATGATTTCGCTTGTTACAGTTTTGGATTGTTGGTTGGACATGATGAGCTTTTTTTTTTCAATGTATTTTAGAAATAAAAATCCACATTTAATAATAGTGTGGTGAAAAAAAGTGGCACGTGTGAACAGTTCAAGCTTCTAATTAACAGAGCCAATCCTGATTTAATCTTTGTGTCCCAGGCTGAGTGATTCATGGCCCATAGGATGGTTTCTGCGGCTTGTTCAAGACACATGAGGCAGTTCATTCATTTTGTTATGTATCTGGACAAAAGCTAGAATCAAATCTTCTTCTTGATCATAAAGAAAAGGTTTTGTTTTCATACCAAGCCTATAGCCTCGAGCAGGTTCCTGACATGAGAGGAATAAGCAGAGACAGCCCATTAACCCTCCAAGCTGTAAATAATCACCACTAGATGGCAGTAAACCCACAGTGATAAAGCAGCCATCATCCTCATGCGAAATCCAGTCCTGCTTTGTTTGACAGACCTGACTTAAGAGTGTGTTTGATCCAGCTTCATCGCAAGGTTTCAATGCCTGTTGTCTCCCTGAAACGAGAGGAAAAGTTTTTCCTCTGATCAACAAGAACAAGGCTGTTATTTTTTTCTGTTAACTGCTTTATGCTGAGGGTTGTACTAGTCCTGAGCTCAGCTGTATGAATATCAACATTTGAAAACGTACAAATCAGAACTCTTACTCAGACTCAAAGCTGTTAGATACGCTGTATCTGACTTCTTCTTTTCTTAAAACGGTGTGATAAAGATCTGAATACACCGCCATGGTGCAGTGAGGGAGTTTTTCTGCAGTGATGTTGTCAATAATACAGTTTTAACTCCTTTAATGTGTTTTGTTTATTGAGTTCTTTGTGATTTCTCGCAGTTTTTTGAGTCAAACTATCCACCTGTTGGATCAGGACGACAGTCTGTACTGTATATCAGCCTGGAATGACCAGGTGAGTGCAAGCTGCTGCACCCTGTACATCCACTCTCCCTTTGTTCAACTCTGTTGTCTTCAGTAACTCATCTTATTTGATCAGTCATTATGTATTTATCTGACTCTATCAGCTGTTTACATGTTATTCACCCTCTTATTTCATCCTCTCTTGCCTTATTTAAACAGCAACAAGCACAACATCCTCAAGCATGTAATTACTGCAGCATTTCAAACAATTCCACTGTTGCACTTGTGGTAGAGCTGTGTGTGTGAGTCTTAAGCTGTTGAATAACCCATATCAAAATGTCTGAAAGCCTCTGGAGATTTAAGGACTCCTTCTCTTCTCATTTGCTCTTGCCTGATTTCCACCTACTGGAGGGCAGGAACTCTTAATCCCCACAGAGAAGTTGCATGTCTAATCGCCGCCTGTTGTTGTGCAGGGGTACGAGCACACAGCAGAGGATTCGGCCCTACTGTACAGAGTGGAGAGCATGCCCGGCCTGGGCTGGGTGCTGAAGAAGAGCCTGTACAAGGACGAGCTGGAGCCAAAGTGGCCGACGCCTGAGAAGGTGCAGGATTAATCTTCTGTATTTAAAGAAGTCTGCCTTGTGCTTTGGATTGTCATGCATATTTTACACTACTTCTGAATATTGTCAAAAACAGTTACTAATGACCGTGGCCCATCAGAGTCACTTAGTCACCTTTGTTAACTATTTATTCAGGTATTGATTTGTACAGGAAAACAGTTCATTAAGTAGTTTAGGAGTTAAATCTTTTTCAGTGTAGCCAAAGCCAGAGACGAAGGGGAGTGAGACAGAAAAGCACCGTTGAGTATGTCGAGTGTGCTAATGCATTTGTGACTGAGGACAAACACAGAAAAATTCAAGGGCGTGTTGCTTTTCAGGCGAGATGTCTGGTGAAGATTATTTCTACATTAGTGTTTTTGAATTCACAGTTAAGGACTTTGTTTGAAATACAAATCCACTTTCAGTTTAACAAATGTGATTATGTGATGAACCCATCACCCCTTCCTTAAGCTACCAGAACTCATATTTACGCACATCTCTTTGTATTCACAAGTAAAATATCAAAACAGCAGAATGGCTGAGCTCTTCCAATCGAGGTGTTTAGTCACTAAATAGTTTTTGTTCTGCAGCCTCTGGTCCCAAGCTGCTCTGCAAAGTATTTTTAAAGTCTGTGACAAACTGGAAGCATCAGTCCAACTCATTCATTACAGCATCTCAAACATAGGCACACAGCTAAGTGGAGAAAAAGTGTGTGACACTGCAAGCTGCAATAGACTGTGACGGTCGGAAAAACCTGCCAAAGATCAGTCTACATGAGCATGAGAGATTTATGTTTTATATCAATCAGCTAGGTTAATGTCTTAAATAACGTTGAGTAAACTTAGGAGTTCGATGTTAGTCCCCCTGAGTCATTAAGACCAAACCTGAGCCAGAAATTTAGTTAGACACAGACCAAGATTATTCTGCAAAGTAATCGCTTGCAGGTGTCTCAATGTTTCTGTGAATAAACAATCAAATATATAACAACATCTTAAAACACAGAGGATTCAGTGCAAAAATGTTACTACAGTGTTCATGCGAAGTATCCATTAAGTTAATGAAAGTAATACAAAATTTAAAAGGTTTAAAAAACAGATGTTCATAAACTTACTGATTTGTTTGTCTCATAGCTGTGGGACTGGGACATGTGGATGCGAATGCCGGAGCAGAGGAAAGGCAGAGAGTGCATCATCCCTGACGTGTCCCGCTCGTACCACTTCGGCATCATCGGCCTTAACATGAACGGATATTTCCATGTAAGATATGAAAGAAATATGCTTAAAAAAAACTGAATAATCAGAGTTAAAAATGTGGTAGAGGTTGGCAGGAACTGTCCTTGAGTAGACCTTTTTGATCACACTTTCTCCATCTCATAGGAGGTTTATTTCAAGAAACACAAGTTCAACACTGTTCCTAACGTACAGCTGAAGAATGTAGACAGGTATGTGAAAAGTGGTTGCTCAATGTTTGTATTTAGATATTCCGTTTTTGCTATAATACAAATAACAATATCTGTTGTCTTGATCGTCACAGCTTAAAGAAAGATGGGTATGAAGTGGAGATCCAAAACCTGCTGAAGTGAGTAAAACTCAGAAGACTTCATGAGAGGGTAGATTAGAAATTTAACCTGGATGTTGCCGATTTAATGTGTGTGCGTGATCCTAGGGAAGCAGAGGTTCTGGACCACACCAAGAATCCGTGTGAGGACTCGTTCCTGCCGGACTCTGAGGGGAAGACCTACGTCATGTTCATCAAGATGGAAACGGAGACAGACACATCCACCTGGACTGAGCTTGCCAAGGTACGCAGCTGGAGCAGGAACTCTGACAGATGGACTTTTAGATACTCGTTATATGTAAATGTTTGTGCTGCTGTAACTGTTTTAAATCATGATCAGTGATATGGTCCCTTTAAAGTCTCTAACAACAGGATCAGGAAAGAAAAGGACATAGGGTTGAATTTTGAAAAGGAAACTGACCCCTTCTCCTGTCTCCTGCTCAGTGCCTCCATGTCTGGGACCTGGATGTTCGGGGATACCACAGAGGCCTGTGGCGACTCTTCAGAAAAAGGAACCACGTCCTCGTCGTGGCTGTGCCGATATCTCCATACTCGTGAGTAAAACTCAGATTGTACTTTTAAATGTGAGGGTCTACATGGAAGTCGCATCTCCTGTCCTCTTTGAAGTGCTTCCTCCTCTTCAGTGGCTGTTTGTGTTTTTAAAAGGTGTTTTAAGAGAGAGGGTTCGGTAACATGTTAAGTCAGTGCTACACTGATCAAGCTCGATTTCTGTGCAGCATTGAGCTCATATAAAAGAGCCTGGTCATCATCAGCATTGCTGATTGCACAGCAGTATTCAGTTGAGTGATTTAGACACCTCAGCTTCAGGTCCTCTTGAACCTCAGTCAGAACACTGGATGCTGCTTTTCATCTGAAGTTCCTTGCTGGTTGATGGTTCATACAAAGTGTAAAAAGCACACCAACATAAACCTACAAAAGCGTAAATGCACAGGAGAATTGTAAAAAAAAAATGACATACCCATAAGTACTGTAGCGTGGCTGGTGAAGTTGGAGAGACCTAGTGGTCTTAGCTGTTGGCAGTCGACCCAAGATAGCAAGGTAGCATCAGAGAGTTTACAGATGACAGATTAGGGATCTCCACACGGCACTAAGGAGAGTCCTCTCTCGGTCGGAACGTAGCAACAACTGCAATCTCAGAAGGTAACAACTCTGTATCATGAAACCAAAACAGAAAGGTGGCAGCAGTATAACAACAACTAGACTCTGACTGTTACAGTACCCATACCTCAGATCAGCCGAATGACTGAATGACACAATTAGATATCGTTTTTAGCCTGCCACAGTGTTAGGCCTGGTGAAAGTAGACTGCTGTGCTGCTAACTGGCCCTTCAACTCTCACACTTTCTGGGTTGGTAGAGCTATTTAGCAGGGAAATCAGTCGGGACTCGTAACATTTGTGCACGGTCATGCTCCATCCCTATTCGCCCCTCCTTGGCAAGATCGCAATTACATGCAGATAAGACAGATGGACTTCAAACTTGAGCAAAAAAAGAAATAACCTGCCTCCCACTCCGAGTGGAAATGATAGTATGTCTGAAACTTTTAAATTGTACATACATTCATGTCCCACTGATTCTTAATTGGGATTGCTGCAGCTTTTAGCACACTATTGAAGTAGAAGTAGAAGTCTTCATATTTCATTATGATTATGTGCCAGATATAAAGAAATGACATGTCAGAACATTCTGAGGTCAAAAGAAAACACCCATCAAAGTCTCCACCATAGTATTTAACACAACAAACATGTCCCTCCTTCCCTTTCTCACCCTTCATCACTGTCTGTCCACAATCTGTCTTTCTCCTTCTCTCATAACTAGTGTGAAGAAACCAGCCAACGTCACTCCCATTCACTTAGAGCCTCCGCCCAAAGAAGAGGGAGCACCGGTGGAGCAGATCTAATGTTACACTCGGACACACACTCAAACTTCAGCCAGTCCAGGCCTTAACTCTTCTTCTCCTCTAGCAACAACCACTGATAATCCAGCCTGGGATCCACAAACACGTCTGACTTTTCCCTGAACTTGTGTTCAAGAGGATACCTGGGAATTGGAGCCCTTCTTTCACTTTTCTATTTCACAAAGAGGGAGTGACACCACAAACTGCACTATTAAATCCGTCCTACAGCTTCGGGACGGCTTACACTACAACCACTTCTGCTCAGACAGGACTGTCGGCTAATCCACGGCCTTTAAAATCTGAGCTGTGAACGGTACAAATGACACAAACTCACTCACCAGAATTTACTTTTAGTTTAGCGTGTTTTTTTTTTTTTAACTACTGAGTGCTTTGTCCATTTTGTACATACGTTTTAACTTATGGCTATTTATTTTACATCAGTCAATCAAACACCAGATCAGTGTTTTGTTCAGTTTATTTTTTAAAGATCCACTTTGATCTGAATCAGTGCTTTTTTGAAGAGCCTAACGTTTACAGACAAAGAGATAATAATGTATATACAGTACATGCCTATATATATTTTTTGATGAAAAATGTAAAGGGTCAGCATATTTTTCAGCATTAGATATCGAGTTAGAGCGAGAGAGTTGATAAGAGCCCTGTGGGTTTTCACTAGTATTGACTGCCTGGGCCGGTTGCTGGATTGGGTTAAATGAGAGAAAGTCAATGGTGGCTGAGAGCGACAGGATCAAGAGAGTGGTGACAGATTGAATGCAAATCACTCTTCTGTATGAGAAAGGCAGAAACTCTGAATACATTGTGCATTATTCTGTGTGCATCTCCAAGTACAAAAATGATGCTTCCATTTCTTGATTTTTGTATTATTTTCTGTAATTTGTTTATATTTACTTTTTTATAGACTTATTGATTTAAAACCCCAGTAATGAAGAGATGACTATGCGTAGAGTATTTCAAGTAATTTGGCCCTAAAATGTAAAAAAAAATTGTTGTCATCAATTTTTTGAGTCTGATGCATTTATCTTTCAGGTTTGTGACTTTGCAATAAGTTAAAAAAAATGCCAGCTCATATATTTTTTTGCAAAAACAGGCGAAAATATCAAGTTTAAAAAAAATCATATATATTGTAGATACCTTTTTGAAACTATTTCAAACAGAAGATCAAATATTTGGGAGGTATGTATTTGTTTTTTCCGTTACTCGGGAGGCCACATAAAGCTGAATTGCACCTCCACCTAGGAGCATAAAGCAGACATGTTTGTGTAATTCCAAAAAATTTGACTAATTTGTAATTCCTCCTGCTCTCAGGTCATGATCACTGAAGAAAAAAAATGTAGAACAGATCATAAAAATAGTTTTATGAGACATGTTTTCACTCACTTGTCTCCTAGGGCTTCCATAAAAACAGAAATGAGGCTTTAGTTTGTTTCTCGGCAGTATTTAAGACAATTTAAAAACCATGCCAAGCTCCTTCCATTTCTATTTTTACTAACTTGCAACCCACAAAGAATTCTTCTCTCACAATACAAGTTAACAATCCCAACACCCAAAAAACTGAAAGTCCTGTTGCATTTTTCGGCATGAGTGTTTTTTTTATTTGAAAAAGCAAACACAGAAACACAAACCTATCTCTCCTGCTCATTATATTTATTTACGCGCACACTATGTTTCATTAACCCTGTCATATTTAAGTGCAGTGAATGTGGCTACTCAATCCAAACCAACTTGTTCTTCAGTGTGCAGACTTTTGTCCTCTCAGCCACCAAATCAGAAACGCGGTGTCTCTCAACCTTTGATAGATTGTACTTTCTTATAGGGAGAAAACACGCGGTTAATCTGAGTCTTTTACATCAGCAGGTTAACTGTCATTAAATGGAAAAGACCGGCAGACTATTAAATGCTCCTCATGTACTTAATATTGAAGATAACTGCTGTAATTAGCCGGGAAATAGCAGAGGTGCTGACTCATTTTGGCACAGGTCCTTCATCTGTGGTTAAGTCCAACCAGTTCAACATAACTCTTTGAGGTTACACCCTACAGCGAGGCTAAGACTGGAAGTATGTGCTGCTATTGTATTGAGTCCATTATTTCAAGACTACAGCTGAAACACTTCAAAAGAACAAGCTCATATCTATATTTATGTTTGTGTTTTTAGATTTGACACATTATTTTTGCAGAATTTGTTTTGATTTCACTTTTTTATGTTCCATTTTAAAACATGATTCATCTTATCTGGAGATAACTGACTTTTAACCATCTCATAATTACAAAATCCAGATCTTGTAATTGTATAAAGACAAATGATAACAACACTTAAAGTTTGTTTTTTGCTTTGAAATGTTTTCCTTGACTTTGAGATGAAGTACGAAATGATTTGATACTGCTTTCTATCCCTGCAATGTTCATCACTAAGCTGCAGAACCAGTTATACATATCAGTTTAACATGGATCAGTTTCTTAGAGTGCATAATGACACTGTAACGTAGCCGCAGGCGAACAAATAGACACTTTCAATCAGTGTTGTAAGAAGATAATTGCAATCTCTCAAGCATCTGAAGGTTTTATTAATGGAATTTCTGGAATTTCAAACTGATATTGAGAAAGAAATGTTCTCCCACCACTCCAAGATACTGTTGAGGGGGATTCATCGACCACCACAGCTGTGTTTATCATATCATGATGTTTTCTAAGACTCATCATCATCTTCATCTTTACTTTAGAGCGACTTCCAGCTGTCGAAACATTTAACCGACTATGAATGAGTTTGTGACGGACGTGCAGCTCGATTAGTTTTATTACGTTTTGATCTGTTGTGTGAATTTGTGTGTGCAGGAAACCATCAGACAGAATGACTTACTAAGCAGCTCATGTATTGACTGACTGAACAAGTGTCCACTTTTGTCCTGAAGATTTCAGTTTGCTTTTCTGAAACAGAAGTAGAAGAATCCGCCCACTTCATGGAAGGTCCTTTTTCCATTCACTCTACAGTGTGCTTCTCTTTGTCTCCACAGCAATACATTTAGTTTTATTTAAAGCTGTGAGAGATGGTTGTGTGTGTGTGTGTGTGACGATGAGGAACCATGGACATACTGTAAGCCTCGGATGCAGTTTGACGTGTATACGAGTTCCTTTATCTTTTAACATGGAAATGAATAAAGATGTTTTTTACTGAGTTGCTGCTTTCTCTTCATTTCAGACCATACTGTACTGTAATTTATAACCCATATGGAAAGATTTATTATTGGTGCATATATTCATGGCATAAACTTTACAGCTATTGTTATTCTTTGCTCAGATTTCTGTACTTGCATGCCGCCTCGTGCTCCCTGTAGATTTCCCGAGAGAGCTTCAGGCGAAGCAACAGTGAAAGGAAATGCATGCAGCAAAGGGAAATGTATGCAAATCCTCAGGGCACCCGCTGCGGTACGCCAAGGGCAAATGTGGCTTCCTGCCCTTTGAGCTCTGACTTTCATCACCTGTGATGTAATAAACCTGGAAGATTTGGGCTCTGCTGGGGCCATCTGTGCACCGACAAAGTCCAGGAATTGGAATAAGCAACTACTCTGCAGAGGTTTGAAACTTCAGTGAGTTTATAAATCGGTCACCACACAAATTGGTGATGCACGGCAGAGGATGCGTATTACATGTGGAAACATAAAAAGTAAATCTTCTATCTGGCCTTGCATGCGAAGGGTCCCCTAGCATCCATCGTGTCGTGTACATAGTTCAGACTGGTGTCACTGTTTATTTTGAGATCTGTCTTTACTCTTAATTTAAGCAAAATTAAACGGCATGGCATAACGATTAGTTCCTTGATGAAACTCAATTTTTTTACACAGTTTGATATCAACATTTTCACATGGTTTTTATGCACAACAAGATCTATCATCTAATGTTTTAAATGAAAACATTTGAGTTTGTGAGTTGATTATTTAAACTTTCAAGATTTAATTATTGAATCCTAAGTTAAGTAAAGTCTGAACGTAGTGTTTATGACTTACCTCAGTGACATTTGGGCCTCTGAGGCATTCCCAATGGCTATGCAAGCTTTAGGGGAAAAAAAGCATTTTGTTGTGGCTGATGAAGCCTTACAGCATCAGGCCCTCGCAGAGTCCAAACTACAGTCACTTGGACATCTGGATGCAGCCAAACTTAACTTTCTCAGCCGAGCTGATGTGGCCAGTGCAAAACCCTGCAGGTCCTTGAGTGTTCACTTTAATTAAGACCTCCTCAGAGCCCACTTTGAAATGCCTGATTTACTGCAAAAATCAACAAGCATGGATCCTTGAAGCAAGGCTTCAAGGACAAGAAGCTCCTGTGATGCATGATAAGTACACAGTAGTAGTAAGATTTTTTCTATAAAAAAATATTTTTAACAACCACTCTCTTATTATTATTCTTTATCATCTAGCAGGGGCATTTTCATTAGTCACTCACTGAATACAACAACACTTATGCCCAATCTCAATGTCCTCCTAAGCTCTGAGCCCTTCTTGACTTAATTGACGTCACCTGGAAAGTCATGAGGCTGTAAGGGCTCAAATCTGTATAACTAGGAATGGGACAGCACTTCTATAACGACTTCTCACGTTACCTGCGTGACGCCATGTAGCTCATCTTAGCAGCATTAGGAATCTTTATTGCACAGTTTTTACTTTCCTCAAATTCAAGGCTCTCAAGGCACAGACTGACTGACTACCATGTGATCCAGTCTCTTACTGTACAGACTGCTTAACCACAACATTTAAAATATATAAGTATAAAACTATAAATATATTAATTTAGATGTGTTTATAGGTTGTTTTCTATATTTATACTTACAGGTAAACTGTTTTGTAACGCAGCATTACTTGTTCCTTTCATGCTTCTTGTTTACCGTCTCACTTCTTTTAAAGTTTCATGCTACAGCGCTCGTTTACCCTTCCATGCTTGCGGGCTTCCCCTGGGAATCTTGTGTTGCATGTCACAATGCTATGAACTATGGGTAATTCCCTTAAACTCTAAGTGTGCAAAAATGCCCACTTACGGAAAGGGGGCATAAAGGGCTCAAAAAGTCTGAGAGATCCCTCACACACTTGAATATTTGACAGTGGGACAGCCCTAAGCCCTCACTGACATCGCAGGAACACGCCTCAAAGTCAGTGAGTGTGAGTGTGGACATTGAGATCAGGTTTTAGACTAGTTTGTTCTGTGCTACTAAGGAAACATGGAGGTGCCAGATTGCAACCTGCATGGAGGGGAACCTATTCTCCGTCTGATGTAGATTTAAAAGACTCATTCTAAGTTAAAACAAATCAATGTTTACATCCGGATGACTATGCACTAATTTAAACAGAATTATGAATATTATTATACCAAATGTGTTCTGCTAAATACAACACACTGCATCTTTAAGCCCAAGTGTGTGGCAGAAATTTGCATAATTAGGGTTTTGATTTTACTGATGGGTGAATGTTAGCATGCAAAAGCTGATTTGAGTCAGCATTTTTAAATAGGCAATATTTAGGCTCCATCAGAAACTAATGGGTAAGAAACAAACTGTGACTGTGATCAACCTGTAACAGTCGTATTAGTGGAAATTAAACTAGTTCCACAATAAGTCTCTGATCCACTCTCTATGAATGTTTATGAACCTGCCTGCTGGAAAATATTCACATCAGGGCTAATAAAGATGGATTTACCGATGGAGTGAAAGGTGTGTGTGTTGCTGCATGTGTGTGTTATGCACTAACTGACAGAGCCAATAAGGGCATTTGGCATTTCTTTCACAAAAGGCAATTGTTTCGTTGACCACACACACACACTTAAATGCACACTAACTTGTCCGTCATCAGCAGCTCCAGCTCCAAACTGGTCATTTGTGGCTGTCAGTCAGAAGTCGCTGGTTTGGATCGGGTGTGTGTGTGTGTGTGTGTGTGTGTGTGTGTGTGTGTGTGTGTGTGTGTGTGTGTGTGTGTGTGTGTGTGTGTGTGTGTGTGTGTGTGTGTGTGTGTGTGTGTGTGTGTGTGTGTGTGTGTGTGTGTGTGCCGCCTTTTAAATGTCATTTTTGACCTATTGAGCATTGTGATGAGCCGGGCTGTGAGGCTGATGGCTGAGATGTAGATGGAATATTGATTTTGTGTGTGTGTATGTAAGAGAGAGAGAGTGCTGGGGGTTATTGTTAAACATGGAGCTCAGCAGCTCAGAGATGATGACAGATTTAACTCTAAATACCTCGCAGGTGTATAATTGGATGGAAGAATGATCTAGGTTGCCTTCTCGCTTCCCCATCGCTCCATTTCAATGAGCCTCATTGGTGTGACAGTCATGAGTGTACACCCACAGCAAAATATAAAATATGACAGATTATTATTAGATATAAAAATGAGCCCTTTCTGTGGACTCATTACTCAAGAGAGACAAAAAGCCCTGACAATTCCTCTCATGTTAAACAGTAATAATTCACAGTGTTGCTTTCAGATTGACATTTACTATGACCTCTGAACCCTCCCCCCTAAAATCAAACGGTTTTACTTATCTTGATATAAGTGGAGTCAACGACTTTGTGTTTCTCCACATCTTCTCTTCCTCTCTGCATCTTTAATTTCCCACACATGAATAAGTTATAAAAGCATGAATCCCTCTAGTTTCCAGCTTTTCTCCTGTCACACAGATACTGTTGGACAAAGCGTGCTGGTTGAGGATGAAAGCTTTAATTCAGAAGCTGAATGGAGCTCTATTGTCAGGCCTTTTAAGGGTCAATATTTACTCAGTCTTACGCACAAAGGAAGCTATGTCCTCAGCAAGAGATGGAACATTCATGAATGCTTGAAAGCATAAAAGAAATACTGAGCCTTTCTGCTTTCTTTGAAGTTCATAGCCTGCGTGTAATATCAAAGAAAGAAGCTTCACATTGCTGACATAAGAGAAAAAATGTTGGTTGTTCTTTCTAATTCTGCTTTGCTTTTTGACCATTGTGCAGATAGCGTTTTCACTATTTAGCATTCCCTTTTTTTCATTCCATATCATTTAATGTTTATTTTGCAGAGAAATACCTTTTTCAAATATATTGTTATGTGATTCTGATCATTTTTATAACTTTTCTTGTCACTTACAACATTTTGTAGTCATTTTGCATCACTTTGTGGCCATTTGCTATTCCTTTAGGACCATCTGCATCTCTCAGCTTAGCTTTGTAGTAATTTTGCATCCCCTTACAGTCATTTTGCAGTGCTTTGCAAGTTTCTTGCATTTCTTCGTGGTCATCCTGCATGTCTTCTGGGTCACATTGTTAACCTTTTTTAATCATGTGCGGTCATTTTGCAAAGGTTTAGGTCAATAGCATCACTCAGGTTTGTTCAGTAGTGCTTTGTGATCATTTTTTCTTTCTTTTGGAAAGTTTTGTATCACTTTGTTACCAGCTTTCATTCCATAGTTATATTTTTTCTCTTTTTTAAGTTGTCTTGCTTTGCTCTGGGGTCTTCAGTTATTGCTTTGCATCTTTTGGGTCATCTTGTATTGTGCTGCATTCCTTCCGAATCTCTGCTACTGTGATACATTTATCTCTGGTTTAGTCTTCAACAGTTCCTGAAAAAACAATCTGGTGCATGGTGCTGGAGAAGTGGTGGGCAGTTGTAGTCGAGCTTGTTAGATGATGAAGACTTCTGCTAGATTGAGTGAACTTGCACTAAATGTGCACCAAAACCAAAAGTGTGATATAAAGATTTTTGTTGAGCAGCAGATTCAATCATCAGTTTCTGCAGGTTCAGAAGTTCTCTGCTGATGAGTCTGGAAAGAAATTCACATTGAATCAAAAAGGGAATGATTTCAGTAAATGCTATCAGATATATTTTATTCTGAGATATGAAATATACCCACTCTAAAGGTGCTTTACATTTTTACACAACTTTATATAAAATACAAACATTACTTATATATGACTTTGTATTTTCGCTTCTCGTATGTGATGTATGGACATTGCAGATTTAAAATTGCATGTAGTTAGTCCCTTAATTTTCGAGTTCAGAAGTCTCAGCGGATTCTGTCGTCCAGGTGGCAGTAAAGATACATGGACACGATCATGGCAGCAATCTGAGAAAAGGAGATAATGTGACTGTTACTCTGGTTTTGGCATAATTTTCATAAAAAACAGGCTGCTAGTTTAGATATTTAACATTGAATAAAGAGTGAAAAAGACGAGTAAAGAATTATAAATCCACTGTCATCTCACAGAGTTCACTCTTTACCAACACATAATGCTTTACAATCTTATATTCAATCCTTCACAGGCATTACAGCTGAAACTTAAAGGTCTGGGTGGTATTTAAGCTCTTACATATATACTGAGGCGCTTCAGCCAAAGAGAGCAGAGAGCCCATTTTTAGAAACTTTGCCGTTCTTTTTCAAATCCGTTTACCTCCACAACTCCTATCCCTGCTGCAATGCCTCCCACGATGTTGGCGTGCTCTTTGAGGATCTGCAGGATATTTTCAAAACAGCCCTGAGGAGGAGGAGGAGGAGGAGGAGGAGGAGGAGGAGGAGGAGAAGAAGAGAGTTTGTCCAAATATAATGACTCATTCTTCACAAATCATCACACAACAGACGAGGGCATCACATGATAAAAACAGTGCATTTAGTTTGTCTCAAGGAAACAGACAGATTTAACTCATCAAAGTTGTGGCTGACTGCAGAAATAGTGCTCGCTTATAATCCCGTAATGTCTATGATTTTTCATGAAGATTTCTGGCTCCAAATTGAAGTTCTATACTTCCATTTTTTTCTAGCTTTCAGCCCAAACTCCAGCCAGTATTTCAAGTTGTTCTAGCAACAAAGAGGAATGGGGCGCATTGATATTTGGTCTGTTGTTCAGGCGTAAATAGGTCAACAAATGATTGGATCTACTGTCGCGATTTTTGGTTTGCACCATCCTGATTCCCTCAGACTGAAGAGTCATATATTTGTTATCCTCTGACTTTTCACTCAGCGTCATTAGCTCTGGATTTACTTTTAATGACTCTGAGGTTCATGACCAAGTAGCTTCACATCCTTGGTTACATGAGAACGACCCCATTAAAAACAGAGAAGTCTTTCCCTTCCATTTAAAAAAAAAATCCTCATTTACATAACAATATTGCATGCCAGACCATAGCTGATTATATGTCTTTGTGATGAAACACCAACAAAGAACAATACGGGCTTTTGCATAAAGCCAGTCTTCGAAGAGAGAGAACAAACAAGTTCCTTGACACATCTATTTCTTTTAGTCTGCGTATCAAAAAGTTCAGAATGTCCATCAAGAAGGATATCTGTAAACTCTCTTCATCCTCCTCTGTCCCTCTGCCACCATGGACTTAACTAAACAGAGTTGAGATCGAGAGGTGTAAAAGTATTTAAGCTCACAGCAGTATAGACCTTGTGTGTAGGCTGCATTGGAGACTCTGCATAGGGACATCAGCTTCAGGCATTGTCTCTATTCTGTCCAATGATTCTCTATCACTGGGGTAAAGTAAACAGGCCATCTCTTTCCACCTAATCTTTTGATTTGTGTCACAAGTCGTCCTCTCACCTTCACAGCGCTGCGCTCTGCCTCCGTTGAGTTGCAGGAGGAGTTGTTTGTCGTGCAGCAGCTGGGCGGCAGACTTCCTCCGTTCTCTTTTTCAAACTTGGAGCCCAAAAAGTCAGTGTAGTTGGTGAAACCGCAGCACTTCACCTGGGACAGAGAGGAAAACACAGACACACACATAATGAGTTTCTGGAGACCTAGATGCTTCATGTGGTCATTTTAAAGAATTTTGGACGCATCAATTTGAAAATGTCAAATAAAAGAAAACAGTCTGTGAAGTTTTGTGCTCTTGGTGTGGATGTATTTACATTTTTTTAAACAGATGGAAAGTTTCCATTCACCAAACCTAACCAATTAGTAACCTTTCACCCTGTGAGGATTAAAGTCTTTGTCATTTAAGATAAGAGGAGAGAGCACTGAGAGTTACCTTGACTGAATCTATTATGTGCAGATGAGCAG
Organism: Notolabrus celidotus; assembly: GCF_009762535.1. Lineage (NCBI taxonomy): Eukaryota > Metazoa > Chordata > Actinopteri > Labriformes > Labridae > Notolabrus > Notolabrus celidotus. The sequence goes on along the minus strand of NC_048273.1, from coordinate 24,090,270 downwards.
AGGTGGACGAACGGACAAAAGCAGACAGAGATTATCCACAAAATACGACTGAGATTCAGCTTTTGTTAAATATCAAGTCAGAGATTAAGCCATGCACATTTTCGACTATTGTTAATTTAGTTCAGAGCTCATTGAATCTGTTGCAGAAGCATCAGACAAAATACATCCTGCTTGCAAATGCAGGCCAACATGTAAAACTCAGCAGGGATGGATCATGAAAATAATTTAAGATTCAGTGTATGATCATTTTAATTCAAAGGAACTGAAACAATGTCTGCAAGAAGGTGGAAACCTGAAATGTGGTCATGTGATTTGGACAAAGTTCAGCAGGAATGTTAGGTTTATAATTTGTATGTAAAGAGACATGCAAAGAGTCTTACACTCTCAACATGTGAAAAAAAGCAGCAGGAATAAGTGCTCATCTTTATATCTACCTCTTCCATGGTCGTGTTCCACATCTTGGTCACCACAGGTTCACTGCCGTACTCTGTCTTCAAAGCAGGGGTGGCCCACGCTCGGAGGATCCCCTCAGCCTGGGGAGACAAGCACACAGACACATTAATATATGAAACCAAAAACCCTCATAAGGACTCACTAACATTGTGATTCTCTTGATTTAGCAGAGGCCAGAGTCCACAGAGCCAAAGAGCCAAAGAGCCATAGATCACAAGAAGTCCTCACCTTTATAGGCATGTCCTCACCTTCTCCCACAAACGTTGATTGTTTTCTTTAATCACTTACAGTAAATTTTTTGTTTTAGTCTATGGTTAGCCTGTATGATATTTTGAAGGGGAATATCAGAGCAGCCAGCCCTACAATCAGAACCATGGAGCATCTTGTGAAGTTATAGTAAAGTATTCATAACCAAATACCCATGGTTATATCACATACACCACACTCTCATAGGTATCAGGATCCTAATAGATGGGGAAAGCCACAAAGGCTTTTCTGGAAAAGAGCAGGATAAGCAGCCTGTGCACACTTATGCATCTGCTGTTTAACTTCCAAAGATGATCCACATTACCTCAAGCGTCCTGCACTGACATATTATTTACAGATAGGCTGACCTGCCTGTAACTATGACTTCTCTCTATAAATATAAATCTTTAATTTTTGATTTATCACTTTATTTTCAAAAATGTACAACTTTTTCTCTTGCTATCTTGTTCTCATAACATTAAATGTGCAGTGTGTAGATATGAGAATATTTAGCATTATCTAATATTCAGATTCTCGACTGAAGCACTCCCTTGCTCCCCCCTGAAGAGGTCAAGAAGCTGCATGAGAAGTATAATCCTCCATTTGTCAAGTATTTACCATCAAAAACGTCTGTCCATACAAATTATTTTATGCACGACAACAATTTTCTTCTTCTTCTTTGTCTTCCTCATTGAATTCAAACTCATGCTTATTATATTCCATTTCTACCAAGTTTGTTTTGCTATATATAAAACAAACTGCAATTTTAAGATTTTGCTCTTGTGTTATTGTAATTGGAAATCTCTTTTTTTTCCAGTCTTAATGTGGCCCTAAACCTCTGTCATACAATTTTGCCTCACCATTTTCATCTTTTAAGAAGTCATTGCTTCACAACATTGCCTTTGCTGATTTCTAAAAGTGCTTGTAGACTTATTTATCAAGGGGGAAAAGAAAACACACAAAACAACTATTCAAATGCCCCTCTGCATACTGTCTCTCCATGTTTCAGTGTGCAGATGAGAGCCCTTAAGATGCAAATAGTCTCTAGTGGGTGGATATAAAAGCAAATCCCTTCACAGCAAAGCTTTTACTGCCAAAGTCCAACACTGTCACATATGTGCACACCTTTAAGTATACACACAGCACACTGTGGAATCCCATGAAAATAAAACACTGCAGCTGATTTCACAGGCAGGGAAGGTAATTCTCGGGGAGTCACCTATTCATCAGAAATTAAATAAATCTTCCCTCACATAAAACACGAGGGAAATAAACAGCCGCGGCCTGGCACCTGGAAAAAATGAAAGTAAATCAAAAATTGACCGAGCCATTATTCTCCATTCTTCTTCTTCTCCTTTTTATGGTCCTAAATGGATGGGAGGGCTTGCATTTACATATATATGATGCTCCTGATGTCTCTGCTCAGGACACTCTCTGTCTGCTATTTGTGTTTACCTAAAGTGCATGAAAGGCCAGGTTAAGATTCAGGCAGGAGGAGAGTCCTTTGTTGTGAAAGAGTTCCCTCACAAACACATAGGTTAGCTCTCTCTCACACCACCTCCTCTCCTCCTCCTCCTTTCCATGGTCTGTTTTTCCCATTTTGATTAATAATCCTGCCGCGTAGAGTCGCACAAAGACCCATTTGATGAGGAGAGAGAGTGCTTTACTGTAGGTCACATGCAACCGTGAGTCTATCAGGTTTATATGCCTGAAAGTGCATTTTTCCTTCCTGTATGAGTGCATGTGTGCTTGTGCGTGAGCGCGAGCATGTGTACAGTGAAGGTTGCAAGTGCACAAGATGCCCAAGGGGATGCTGGGATACATGCCACAATTAAAAGTGCCCCCCAAGAAGCTAGGAGAGTGGCTGAGATCAGAGAGGGTTATTACCAGCCGGCTAATTCATCACTGTCACTCGGCAACGCGCCTCACTACATCCCGTTAAACACACACTCACATGCTTACACACTGATATGGACCCCCAAAAACACACACACACAGACTCACACACATCGGACAGTCAGGACAAAGCCCGTACTAACACACCACACAGTGAGGCTGGAGACGATAACACATCTATCAATACAGCAGAGTGAACACGTTCTGCACTCATGATAAAAATCCTCAGCTTCATGTTATTGATCTCTTTGTTGCTTTACAGCGTATTGCTCTTTTTGAAATCATTATCGATATCTTCTCCTCGCCTGCTGTTAATTGGTTATTGTTGTTAAAAGGAAAAGCAATAAATGAAAACCTTATTGTGTTCAGCTGAGCGTTCTTTTGTTACAAGAAGAGGCAAGGCTCAGTGGCATCGCTCACAAAGAACATTTCCATCCCCTTGTTTGTGTGCCTATTTGAAAATAAAGAAAACATACAAAACAGATACACTAAAAGGAAGATAAAGGAATAATCCATCTATTGTGTCGGGCATCTTTTTAACCAGATCCACAGGTTGGTTGTTATGCAAACAAAGAGCTAGACTGGAAATAGAAGGATGTTGTGTTTCTGTTACTGAATGGAAATCCTGTGATAGTGCAAAATAATATATTTGGAAAAAATATCTTTCTACACATCTAACAGACACATAGCAGCGGTAATGTTCAATAGGATTGGTGTTCATGTTGACCCAGTGACCTGTAAAGTTAAAATTCTTCCTTTTTTTAAGCTCTGGTTTGGTCCCAACCAACTCATGAGTTGAATGCAGCTGCTAAATTCTTCACTGATTATGTCTGCTATGCTTCATAGCTGCTACATTAATTGCCTGATATTGTACTGTAGTTTAATGGGAGCTTACAAACAAGGAGCTGGATTGAAATAGAAAAAATTAAGTCATCGACATAGAAATGGGTTTATGTTACTAAAGAAATATATTTCTTTAGGTCAGGCGGACATAGACTAGCAGTACCATACATATGGAGTGGTACTTGTGCCCATTGTTGAGTCTCTTAGCTCTAGTTTGGTCTCCACCAACAGTTCAAGCTTCAGTTTACTCCAATTAGTCACTCTTGTCTGCTACTTCAAGATGTCATCCATCCATTATCTATACTGCTTATCTTATGGTACACCCAGGTCACTAGTCTATCACTGGACTAATATACAGCAACTATACGTACTCAAACCTACAGGTAATTTATAGTCACCAATTAACCTAATGAGCATGGTTTTGGACTTAGGGTGGAAGCTGGGGTACCCACAGAGAGTCAATGCATGTAAGAGGAGAACACGCAAACTCAACACAGGATGGGCCAAGCTGGGATTGGAACCAGGAACCCTCTTACATACCCCTTTCCACTAAAGTGGCCCTGGTGCTAGGTCTGGGCTGGTGCTATTGCTAGTTCAGAGATGATTCAACTTTAGAACTTTCTAAGAGCCAGCTCACTTTTCCACAGGCAACGGCCACATGAGAGCCTTGTCATGATTACCCTGCCTTCAGCCCCTAATGTAAGCAGTTCTTTCTTCTAGCCCAGCAAGGAGTTGGTGCAACTCTGGCTTTAAGGCCACTTCTTAGGTGCTCAAAACAAACAACAAAATGGTTCAAGATTAGGCACTGGCTCTGAACCAGCTCTGGAACTGACTTTATGGAAAGGGGAGGTTTCCAGTGATAATCCCCACTAACTTACATTGGCGCCTGATAGCCAGGTAAAGTCAAAATGTTGTTTTAATGGATCATCATTTAGCCCATTGGCTTAAGCCCATTCCCCATATTACTGAGGCTAAAGTCCCCCTTTCACAAACACATCATGTTTTCCATAGTTGATGTGAAGATGCTGATGGATTCATCTTTAGAACAAAAGGAATCAGAGTTCATTATCGTTCAAGACTAACTCAGGCAAACCGCAATCTGTATTGGATTACGTTTTGGAAATCAAATTCCTCTACTGTTCACGGAGGTCGATGTGATTCATTAAACGCCACATCACATCTATCCCATTCATCCACCGTGAGGACCACATCACCCCCCACCCTAATAAATCTCCTCCTTGGTCACTTCCAAATCACTTGGCAGAGAAAGAACAACCATGACCACTGACGGCCTCTCATAATGCCTGCTGGAATTGCTTATTAAATCTCAGTTATTCCGACCACCTGAAGGTTATTGGCTCTTTGCTGAGATGAGCTGCGAGGCTGGGTGTCCAAGAGGCAGATTTATGCTGCAGATAAGTAGAACACAAAAGATCAAGGCTTTATTTATGGCCTCCCTTCATTGTCTATGCCTCTGTCTCTTACTTATTGACACGGGTGGCTATATATATGCATATTAGATGTATATTACCCATATTCATTATTCTGATGCTTTTGTGTTTACTGTGTCTTATCAAAAGCAGGAGATGGACAGCTGCTCTCGCACACTCATATCCGTGATGGACCTGAAGATGTCCTTTGTGTTTGTAATGAACAGATGATGCTAAAGCCAACAAACAGAGCATTAAATTGACTTTAAACCATATCTATGATCTCCTTAAGAAAGACAATCTATGAGTTATGTCGTGCATTTCATTGAGCTTTAGACAAAAGCTCACTCCTCTCTCCCTCTCTCTTGTTTTATTGGCATGCGGGCTGTTGTCAATGCCCCTCTGGCCAGATGCCGTTTATGTTGCTCGCATTGGTAAGCTCAGCTTTAGGAAATGACAGGCAGGAGATGGGGCAGATTTATCTCAACAAAATTGCCCGAGCAGCAGCATCGCTCCCAACTCAGCCTCCAAGGACACAGGCACACACACCACACAACACACACTTGCTTGGTTTCTTTGTGTGAGAGCAGGCATACTTGGTAAGAAACAGAGAAAGAGAGGGGAGAAGTTGTAGGCAGATCTTTACACTGCAAAAATTGACTTTCATTGTTTTGTCTATATTTGGATCCTAAATCTTCTCTTTAAACACACAAAAACATCTGCCAGTGAAACTCATCAGCTGTAGAAATCCTGTCAAGCATCTCCTGTTACGTTTGTTTCTCAGGAACAGCAATAATGTACCTGGGTCAACTTGACCCAGGGCATATTTAATTATATAAAAGTGTCAGAACCCAAAAAATCCCAATAAACATAATTTTAATTTCATTACTAACTACATTACTAACCTTTTAGATCAATATTTAGTGCAATGGTGTTCTTTAACTTTTAACATTGGAAAGACCTAAATATAAATAAAGTAGTTTTACATTATGTAGATTTTTGTTTTTACATTTTGAAAAAAAAAAAATTTTTATTAACAATTTATTTTTAAAATTTTGAACTTTAAAATGGGTCAATTTTACTCGCAACATAACAGGAGGGTTAAGAAAAGTGCCTGTTTCCAAACTAGTCCCAATGTGGTTGATGTCAGTAAATCTCATTACAGAAGTGTGCACATGGACATAATGGTGGTGTGGTTCAGTCGGTATGAATTGCAAACTAATGTGTTTCAACAGGAAGCATATTTGGTACCTCTTACATGAAAACCTCTGGAAGTTAAAGGATGGTGAACATAGAGCACAAAACTGGTGATGGTCAGAGGCACATGGTCAAAAAAATGTATGACTTACTCCCAAGAGACTGAAGTTTGAGTCCAGTGTGTGAGACTAAAAATCAGTTAGTCACATTGTTTTTTATTACTGTATTTGACATAACTGAACTTTGAACTTTTGATATTCAGGCCCCAAATCTGCATTGTTAGGTGTAGTAAAAGATAACTGTCAGGGCTTTAAGGATTTATCAGCACTGGCTTCTGGTCAGTTGAAGGAAAGCAGTTTTCTTCGCAACAGAGAAAGATTTCCAGCAGAAAGTCCTAAATGCTGCAGGCCACGCACTGTTAAATGTTATATAAGATACACGTTTAATGCATTTTAAGTTATCTCCAATGTATTAAACGTTCATCCTATACACCTCTGTGACCAATATTCCAGTATACAATAGAGAGATATATTTGAATCAGTGTTTCAGCAAACAAAAAAGGCCACTGGGGTACATTGCAAGGCTGACTAGGCTGGTTATGCCACTTTTTACAAGCGTTTCCCTCAATAAGGTCGTAACCATGTATTTAGAGTAAATGGAGATACACTACTGAGTGAATAAACCTGGTGGATTGATGGTTTGATTGAAAAGACTCCTCAATCTGAGATAACTAATGACCAGCAGGGTTGGATAGCACAAGTCGTGGGTCTGTACCTCCAAAGCAATCAAAGTTACTGCTGGCTGAGCTAAGCTACCATACTGGTCTGTTGCAAACTCCAGACAGGACTATAAAAAGCTACACAGCCTCACAGAAACTACACATTATGGACTTTTCTAAATGCAATGGAAGTTCTCGTTCAGGAAAACATTTAAGTTGTTTTCCCTTTAGAAGACACCGAATGAAATTTATATTCCAGATTTGACTGTACTTCTGCCACCATTATGTTACATTGCAGACCCACTGCACACAGCCATTCTGACTGAACTCACATCCACCTGACTTTGGCCACTTATTGTTGTGTATTAGGGAGTATGTCCAATTGAAAAAGGTTCCCAAGAGGATGTTTTGCGTCACAATATACCATCATTTTCTTAAAATGGATGATAAAAGAAGAGGCACCACCAGTCTTGTCAGTTTTGCTTGGTATCCCAGCATGCTTTGAGCATTGAACAAGCTGTAAAACACAATAGACAAGGACGAGTTTTCAGCTCCTTCAGTTTGTACAAACCCATATATAGTGGGGCTTAATAAACACATCAGTCGGAGTACATTAGTTTTAAATTCATGCAGACCGATCTTAGAATATGTGAAAAATGTACACAAGTCAATAAAGTATATATATTTTCAATTTCAGAACCTTCATGGAGCCTAGATGCTGTATATCTACTGCAAAAACATCCAACTAAACATTGAATTGATGCTCTGTATGAGACTAATGAGACAGTCAGAGATTTTTTGCAGTGTGCAGCTCCTCTTAAACTGATTTAGCAACAATAGTAGCACAGACAAATGAAATTCCCTGGCAGAGCAGAGAGTCCTCTCTCCTCTGTTCGTCAGTTCCTCGCTGCAGATGGATGTTTGCTAGATTACCTCGCATTCTCCTGGAGACTCAGATACACCTCTGATTGGATGAAAAACTTCACTTTATATTTTCTTTATTAGGACCCCAGTCTTCACTAACCTCCTTTAACATAGCTCATTTGAAATCCTTGTAATTATTATACGTGACACTAAATGGAAATGGGGCACATGTGTGTGCCTGTGTGTTTGAGAGAGAGAGAGGAGGGGGGGCATATATGTAAATAGACTGTTTTGCATATAAAATGCTTTAGCTTCAATATTCCAGAATAATAAATTGCTCAAAGTTAGAGACGCCACGCGGCCCCGGGCTATCCCAGAGTCATTAAGTAGCCAAATGTAGTGAGGCGGACATAAAGCCAGTAATTCAATGATGGTCGCAGCTATAATAGAGAATTTACATGGAGATAAAATCCAGAGAGTGGGACGTGGAGGTGAGAGGGTGACAGAAAAAGACAGCGAGGGACGATAAGAATTAAGAGACAAAGGGAAGGGAGTGAAGAGGAGGTGCAGAGGAAGAGAGGGGTGATGAGGCAGTGAATGAAAAGGAAGAGGCAGAGGTGAAGTGGTGAACTTACGAATGAAGAGTAGGCCAGAGCCACAACTGCTGCAGCCACTTCAGCGATGAAGATGACGAGGATGATGGAAAAGAACTGCAGGGATGGAAGAAATAACCAAAGTTTTTAATAATTTTAAGATAACTAAACATCCATTTTACCAGCTTTGAAATGTAAATATAAAATAATGAAATTCAGAAAAAAAGGACCTTTGTTCTCTTTAGTCCTACCTATGGCTGTACTCTAACAAATATCCAAACAGCTCTGTTGCATGCCTTTGCATTTTTGTCTCTAACTAAATTTCAACACAGTAACATATTTGCACACATGTTTTAAGTTCCATCATCTTTAATCATCTGCACTTTGTTCTGTTGATGCTGCTCAGGATTATTCCAGGGAATGCCAATTTAACAGGCAGTTTAGAAATGATGGGCTCAATCACCATTCAGTAACCAAACTACGGTGACTAAACTTACATTTATGTAACAGACTACAGGGTTAGCGTTTTTACATAACTTTTCATACTCATTGTACCGAGAAATTGTTCTCATGAACTGCATGTTGATCAGTCAAAAATACAGTGTGATTGAATTTCTAGACTCAGGCATTCTCATCCCAGGTCGTCAAATATCAACACCTTGTCAGAAACCTTGTTCTCTCATGAGATTCACATTGTGTCATCTGTGTTCTCTCTTTTTCAATGTTGTGAAGGTGCAACCTTTGGGTCAGTGTTAGGTCCGCTAAAGGAAACAAATACTTTGTTCAGAACATCTTGACATGTAAGATTGTCTTCTCTGGTCTTTCAACATTATTATAGAGGAAAATCACTCTGTGCCCCAGAGGCTGCATCAGATCAGGTTTACAGATTTGTGGTTTACACCACAGGGTAGTTGAAAGCCAGGTGCATGTCATGCAAACACCAATGGGTGCATTTTGCATTTGTATCAGGCACCAAGAACGCAAAGTGTCGGCTAGACTAGAATAAAACTAAAGTTAGTTTGTTGTGCAATGACTCCTCAACTTACATAGTTTCCTCTTTTTAATCATTTTTTCATTTTCATGTTAAATATTTTAGATTTGGCTGAGCTGCTGAGCTTATTCCAATTTGGAGAAAATATATTTACCTAATCATGAATTCATGTTTCCAAGAAAAGGAATGGATTTGCTTTCCTCAACCTTTTACTAACCACCAACACATCTGGACGTCCAGGATTGTGTTTAACAGCTGCTGTTGTATGTAACAGTCACAGGCTGTCAATAAAGCTGGTTGATTACACAGAAGGATAATACAGAGGCTGAATGATCCATTATTTTTATTCAGTCCAATACAGCTAGATCTACACAGCATCCTGTGTTGTAAGTCTAAGGATCTGCTGCCCCGTCATCATTCAACTCAATGGGAGATGTGGACATGTTGTGAGCTCTAAAGGCAGAAAATGTGCTGTCAGTGCTCCTCATTAGACTCACTGCAGTGGACTAAGAGGTAGTTAGCCCTGCTGTTAATGAGCGTTATAATGTTCCCTGTGCTGTTAGGGGCTGGTGGTGTTGTAGATTTGAATGAGGCAGGAGGGGAGGATGTGGAAATTAGCTTAGAGGTTGATGAGTGTAGATGTAAAGATGGATTAGACACTGAGTGTGGAGCAACCAAATGTAAAGCACCCACGTATGATCGTTAATGTTTTACGCTGTCAGTTGTTAAACTCTTCAAGGGCACTAAGGCAATACATGAGGGGATTACTGAAAAGCTTAGAGACTTCTTTTGAAACTGTGGAGTCATGAGAACATGAGTGTAAGTTAACGGCAGGAGTCTTCATCAACTAGTTATGTCTATCCCTAGCAGAAAAACTCAGTCGGTTAACAGTCCTCGGTACTTTTGGTGGCAGCAACTTAAACAACCAAAGTTTTGCACCTACCGTGAGCAGTAAGCACTTGCTCTCCTTCTGTGCCCCGCAACAGCCCAGGAGCCCCAGCAGCACCAGCACTCCCCCGATGGCGATGCAGAAAAAGCCCACGTTGACAAACTGCATGCCCTGGCCTGAGAACGGTCCAAGCAGCCGCAGGAACGAGCCTCCATCAACGCTTACCCAGATCCCCATAGCGAGCAGGGTCAGGCCCCCCAACTGCAGGGAATCCAGAAAAACATGATCAGCATACGTTTTTTTATGCTAATACAGTGAGTCGACTCACTAACCCTTGTCATTTATTAAAGTGAGATGGTCTATATTGACCAATTAGCTTTCTAGAGGATGTAATCCAAAGCTAACAGTGGTGAGGAAGCGTCAATCATGTATTTGCCTAGCAGTCAGGCTGGCGGGGTCAACAGCTCTTGAGGAGGTAATAGGTTTTGGAAATGAGAGGCCATCTTACATCACTAACCCTCTCTTGCTATTTCCTCCTGGCGACACCTTGACACCTCAGTATCATTCACTGCATTCAGAGAGGATTCCTTTCCTGAGACAGAGAGGGGTGCTGCCTCAGGCCACCCATTATGTATCATGGCTGAGCAACAACTTGGCCTCATTTTATCTGTCTGAATGAAATGACTGCCCTCTCCCATAACTTTATCTCCCCACTCGTAAATCCATTTAGTGATCATCTTATGCCAGTGGATAGAGCTGGCCCTAGGGTTAACAAAAATCTACTATGGGATTACAGAACAGACAACCAGAGAAGAAGGTTTGCTGTCCTCCAGAGACGCTGTTTCACAACCATTTTGTCAATACAAGACTTGGAACGTAATGATAGGTGGACGTAGATACCTCCTTTGTGACTGGTTTGTTATTTGGTATAACTAAAATGTTTCAGTCTTGACAGTTTGGATGGAGCACATGTAACAACTGTACAAATACAGAGACAACCCCACTGAATGACAAGTAGTGAGTGAAACATGAAATCTTGAAACCAGAAATATAACTTTGTGAAAAGGTCATGGATGGAAATTACATTAAACCTTGAGTTGTTCCAGTACTAGTGTTGGAAATGCCCTTAATATGCATCTATGTAGCATTGTGTACATAGTTGTCAATGCACCAATATGACACTGTGTACTTCCCCAAAATTGCATTACTTGGAGACATATGTTTCACTCCTGGTGTTCCATCAAAACATATGTTTGTACTTTTGGCATTTTAAGCTGTATTGTTCAAGATCCAGAAATGTGAAACTTTGTAGGAAGTAAACAGCTTTTTGCAGAAACCTGATAAGAAATGGGGCTTTTCCTCTTCCTGTGAAACTGTTGCCCAAGAGTTAGGTTGGATCTGTTTGTGTTATATTGAGGAGGTGTGTGCATAAGACTTATTTTGTGTCTGACTGTATGAAAGGACCAATGTAGCCAATATAGTAGAGGTCTGTGGTGATTAAACCTTGTACCTGCATAATGTAGTCTGTCCCTTTTAGGGGGGGGGGGGGGGGGGGGCTCAATGACTCAAGTCTAACTCAGCTGAAGTTACAGCCCTTGCATGATGCCTTGTTTCTGATATTTAAAGATCTGCAGCAAAGGGTGGTTTTCAATGCGAACTATATGTGCCAAGTTGCTTCACAGTTGCTCATTATACCCAACAAAGTGATTGAATCGATGCATCTAAAGTTCACTCTAAATGACTCTAAACTGATCAAAAGTTGGATTAAAACATACATTAAGATGCATTACTAATAAAGTCTTATTTGGATACAATCTCAAAACTCTTCATCTACCGTCATCTGATGACGAGAGGCGAGAGATGCCTCTGGTAAAGGAGGCCAACTTCTCAGTAATTCCACTGAAGCCAGTGGTTACGAAACCGACTTCCAACCAAGACTTCCTTCTTCGTACTGCATTTGCATTTGATATCGCCTGTTCACCTGTTTCAAGTACAGGTGAGTCTCAGTAGACACACAGACGCTTCACTCTGGCTCACTTCAGCAGTATGAACCTGATAAAGAAACCTACTTTCCCATCATTGACTTTTACGGAACTTGCGTTTGCTGAAGTGGTCACAGGTCACACATGCTAACTGAAGTTTCGCTCAAGTTAGAACTCTTATTTAGAACAGTTTGCTGGCTTCACATGCATGCAGAGATCACTAAGGTATTGTCAGGTTGTCGTTACAGCAGTGTGTGTTCCACCTGCTTTTGCTCTCCACACAGACTGCATACACCCAAGGCTCCTGAAACCTGAATGGAGTTTATCGGACCACAAACGTTCTACAAACCTGAACGCTTCCCATGCTGAAAATCCAGAGTATGAGCAGTTTCTACATCTTTATGTGGAATCTGTGCATAGAGATGAGTTTGGATGTAAAGCACTTGAAAGTTGAGAGTATGAATAGAATAAAAGGCTTTTCTGTAGCATTACCATCTGTTAAATAAAGGACCTTCATTTGCATGTTGATAATAACTGAAGTGCGGGTGATCTCTGACCGTTGACAGTAACAAAGCGAGCAGACAGGCAGATGTTTTGTTTGGGGAAACCAAAGTGCATTTGTAGAAATGGTTATTGACTCAAAGCCTGTAAAACCGGCTCATAACAAACACGATCAGAACTATGTCACAAGTTTCACATTACAGTCTGGAAACCACCTGATCTCACTGTCATTATCTTTCTCCTCACTCTGCCTTTTTCTCTCTCCTCATCTCTCCCCCTCTGACCTTCTCTGCCTCCTCTCCTCCACCCTTTTATCCTCCTCTGTCTCCTCTGAGTCTTTCACCCTGCACTCCTCATTCTGAGTGATTTCTTCTTCCCTCCTCTGCTGCAGAAACCATGTTTGAAACCTGATATTGTCTGTCAGGCTCCATCAGGCTTGTTGCAGTCAGGGGGCCCCCACCGCTTCACATCAGGCCCCGACTCTCTACGTCTCCTGTCAGACACTGATGTCTCCCACATGGGTTCATCTCCCCCCTTCTTTTTTCTTTGTCTTCACCTTTTTCTACATCAGCCCTGCACTTTCTGTCCATTTTTTACCTTCTTCTTTCTCCCCGCCTTTCACTCCGAGGTTGCTTTTCTCATCTCTTGAACCTGCTCGGTGCCATCATCGCACCACTGGCTAAATGTGATACGACAAGCATATTCTCCCTCGAACTCCATGTGTGCCACCGTCATCCCTCACCAGGTATAATTATAGCTGGCACGCTGTCCTTTTTCTCTTAAGACGGCTAATCCCTTTAATGGTGTGCCATATGCAGGTGGATGCCCTGTCAGTTTAACATCCACATGGCAAAAAGGACTGGAAGTAAATCAGGTTTTTGAAAGAGTAGAGAGGAGGAAGAAGAAACATGGTCCCGTCTATGAAAATGGGAAATATAGCCTATTAGGGTCAGAGGAGAGGGGATGAATAAGAGGCTGCAGAATAGGAGACCACAGCCTCCAGAGAGGGGGAGGTGAATGGAGAGAAGAGATAGAAAGATACAGATGGAGCAGGAGAGAGAATGGACCTGTCCTGCCCCAATGAAATGGAATTGGCTGTCTGTGAAAGGGTTGGAATGAGAAAGACGTCAGTTGAGTATAAAACCCATCTCCATGGGTCATATTACCGGGAGCAGACAATCTGATTAAGTTCCAACACTCCACTGTAGGTCCGCACAGACAGAGCTCACACAGAAACACTTCTAATTTTCAAAACCTTGTCACACAGACAGTAAGCCTGAGATGTTTACTTGAGATACATAACAGTGACATGTTTTACAAACTTGTCAACCATTGTCACAATCTCTCATAACGAGGTTTTGTTTGGCAATGTTTCTAACAAACAGTAATATGGAAAACCAGGGTAATATGCATTTTGCTTTATGGTTATATTTATGTCGATAGAATATCAAATTTAAGCACTGTTTTGTGCAATATTGGTGTCCCAGTGTGTGTTTTCTCATTATGTTAGTGTTTCAGAAGCACAAAAGGTAATAAAACAGTAGCTTCAGTGATGCTATCTGGTGAAACAGTTTGGTCCCACTATTATGCCTCTATGACGTTCATATTGAAGACAAGACTTAATAGGGAGATTCAATTCTGTGCCTTGATCTTGTAACTGTTTTAGCATGCATGCAAGTTTTCCCTGTCAGAAACATTCTGACACTCTGACAGCACATGAATGCAGAGTAACAAATAACCACTTTTGTTTTGTTGAATCTGAGCGATTCTTTTTCTGCTTTTTCTTTTTTCAAGCAGTCTGTGACTTTAACACCATTCATTATAACCAGTTTATAGCCCTCTCTAAAGACACCCACTGACTGTATGATAAAAATCAGAGTCCATTGAGTCTAAAAAAAATTGGTACAATATCATATCGATGTATGAAGTTGAGATGATTGTCTGGTGAATTGTAAGAATTACTTTTTTAAGGAGTAAAATAATCAGAACATATGTTCGTAACTCCTGTTTGAAAACATCCCAAAACAACAAATTAATCAGCTTAATACTGATTATGATGCATGCTGAAAAACATCTAAAGAGCTACATAAATGCAAAGCAGAGTTTGCAAATACATTTGAAGTAAACAAGTTTCCTAAGCTGTGGCATCTCTGAAGCTTATCCATTTTTTAAAGAGATTTCCTGTCTTATTGTGGGGATGTAGCTGCTAGATTCTGGTCCTAATTCTTCATCCATCAGCCTTTGGTCATCTATTTTGGATGTGTTGTGTTCTAGATGTACTATTTGCATTAAAGTTAGAACATTGATCTCTAACCATAGCCTACTTTGTTCAAGGATAGTGAACAAAACCACTCAGTGTAGAGGGCCTGTACTCTTGGGTCTGTAATTGCAGTGGTCTTGTGTCAGTCGAATCAATAAGGAGGTCTGACCGTCACATTGTATGATTCTGTTGCAGACAGCCATGCTCTGTCCCTTTTGTTCGTTTCTCTGAAAATAGATCCTGTAGAAGTGAAAACTCAGCTGTCCTTTTTTGGAGATTAGTCACAAGACTGTGAACTACTGAGATGAGCAGTGGAGCAGTTAGTTCTGGCAAACATGCTTATTTTAAATGGGGGGATTTCCAGAGAGATAAGAAATATGAACATGTTACTGATGATTAAGTTCAGGTCAAAGTTTTTTAAGAGGAATTACGTCGGACCTCCGCTAGATCCATGTTCAGTTGGTCTCCGCTCGGTTTCAGTTCAGCTCTGTCCTCCCTCGTCTGTCAACACTCCCCAGCTGTGTTTCAGAGCACAGCATAGAGCAGTATCGCTGGACAGCAGGAGTCACAAGACGGTTTGTTGTTGTTGTAGTTACATGAAATATGGTATTGTGTCACACAGAGTATTTTATTCTGGAAAGTAATCAGATGTTTTGATTTTGTTATGGTGACTAACTTTCTGTCTTGCTTGATCTGCCCTGTGGTGATTGATGCTGCTTCCAGTAACAGTAGAAGTCTTGTGTATCTGCTGTGCAGGGCTTCTGATTGTCGGAACTGAGACGGAGCAGGAACACAATGCAGTGCAGCCAGTGGAAGTACACACACTGACTTGTTTTGCTCAATTTCCTCCTCATCTATTTACTACATGGTTATTTACAATAACAAACACAAAAACCGGAAGCAACCACCCAGAGAAAGGAATGAAGTTGCAACACTGAACTTGAAATGTAGCAGAGGTGTTTGAGCATCACATTAAAGCATCGTCTCCATGAGCTGAATGAAGTCATTTTATCACTCTGCCCTGCTGGCTAACATTCAGAAGGGGGGTGCTCGTAATCATCCTGCTGCTGTGACTTTTAGCGCTGTCGCACCACATTTATCAAGCAGCCGCACTCAGGCAGAAATGGGAAATGTGAGGAAAATGATGACATGTGCTGGGAGTTTCATCTGTGACAGTGGGAGCCCAGGTGGGCCTGACTCGCTGGGCAGATTCAGCTTACCCATGCCAAAGTTTCTCTCCATTTCCCAAGCCACATTAGTTATCAACATTAAGCTAAGGATGTAGGTGGCAGAATTACAGCTGTGGAAGTTAATGAGATGAAAATTGCCACAGTGGGGAGAAAGCGGAGGAGAAAGGAGCACCATTTAAGTCTTCTGGCTCACTGATCTGAAATGTTTATGTAATGTCTCTATTTGCGTTGAATTAAATTATTTTCTACGCTTGTTTTGGAAGCTTTTGTTTGTTTTCTTTTCACTTTGCATGCAAAGATTCCACACAATCCTTGAACTCCCCCCAACCCATCCTCCTCCCTTTATTCACCAGAATGCAATCAAAGAGGAAACATACTCACAAAGATAAGGGAGTTGAACAAGACCATCATCAATTTGACGAATGTGAAGCAACCCATTTTAATCTGTAATAAAAGGAGATAAATTATAGCATTTCTTCTTTCATCAGCCAGGACCTTATATCTCTCATTTATGCACAAATACACACACACACACACACACACACACACACACACACCATGTCTCCGTGGCCAATCTTCGCATGCACACACTGCTATAACATCCAGCCCACATCCCAGTGAAATTACTGTGAAAATTACATCCCCAACAATGAGTCTTAATGATAACATACACAGCTGTGAGAAACGGTAAAGATATCTGTTAATGGGTGATCTATAGGGGAGAGAGAATTTATAAGTGCTTAGCAGAGACATTAAGGCACAGAGAGAACAAATCTTACCCTTTAATGCGCTGATCCAAAGAAGAGCAGATTTAGACCTGTTTTCAGGTCCTTGTCCCTGATTTCCGAAAGCAAAACTTACCAATTTAAGCAACAAATGCTTAAAAGCTAAGATAAAGAATCCACAAGTGTTCCTCTCCTGTGGCTCAAGTGATTCAAGGTGAGTCAGTGTGAATGCAAAGACTGTCTTAATATTCGTTGCAGATATCCTGATTGCCAAAAAAGCCTGTGGTGGAGATCAGTAATGTGATGAGTGCTTCTCCCCGGGCTCCCTGGTGGAGTGGGTGGTGGGACTGGGTGTGGTCCTGGAGGACACAGGTGACAGCAGGTGAATGTGTTGTTCAGGTACAGGTAGAGAGGCTCAAGTGTCAGCTCTGACCCCTGCAGGTACACGCTGACACAGATTCACAGCACTGGAGGGATGGATTAGTTTTTCAGGGGTGTGATAATTGAGAAGTGAGGATTTCGTCAGCGTGTCTGCTGTCAACCTTTCAGATACTAAGATGACCAAAAAACAGACCAGAAACTTGAGAGTGGAGAGTGATATGAAAAATGAGAGGCAAAGTCCTATGCTGCACAATGTTAGTAATGTAAGTCAAAATGTGTATGCTTGAGTCTGCCAAGTTTGGTGTCATGTTATAGGACAGGAGGTGTTCCCAGTCTCTCTGATATAAGTGAGAAGTCGTGACAAAGTGTATCCCCTAATTGTTTGTTTGAGTTCATCCTTTTTTTTTTTTACAGCCAAGATTATTTTTATTTTAGCAAATATTTGTGGAGGCAAGAACACCTGATGCATCCAGGGAGCAAGTTACTGAAAGCTATGTATGATATTAGAAATAAGTGGCCATGAGTTGCAAACACAGCCTCAAGCTTGCTGACCACAAAGAAATAATACCAATTCACATGGGAGAAGGAGCTTCAAGCGGATCCTCGATGAATTGTAGCTTTTAACACTTCCACATTGGACTCATATTTTTAGACCGGAGGTTGCCGCTTGGTAGTGACGTTTACATCATGCAACTGGTGTGCCACCCGTGTGGCATGTACATAATGACGCGGGGTCACGCTGTTTTCTGCTCGCCGTTCTTGTCCATCCATTCATTGATGCCCTGGACATGTCGACTTATAAGCATTGATATACTGTAAATGCAGAGATCATCAACATATAGTCAGACTCTACTTCACCCACTGTCTCGGATACCATGCATTCCACAGTGATTTCTGCAGAGTTCTCTATATGTCTTTCCCATGAGATCAACCCTCCCAGTCTGACAAAGAAGACTTCACACTGGGAGGGTCATGCATGAATACACTTCTTTGGAAAACTTCAGGGGCAGGTTGCTCTGAAATGTTCAAGAGTGCATATGTGCATAGTATGCCATGACTTTGCCCTTAACTTTAACCATTTATTTGCCTTTTCATAACTAACTGACTGTGAATTTGCAGCAACATGCACTTGCACAACCTGAAATGACTGTAAATGTGGTGCTTCTCTGTAAGCCTCTTGTTTCATTTTTCCTATAGAGTGCAGATAGTTTGAATATGAGCATGTTAGCATAATAACAAAATATGTCATGCTAAACATGAGTACAATAACAGGGTGGGTGCTTATTTGCTAAGGTTAGCATTCTGTGAGAGTACAAACATGCTAACTGGTGTGTAATGAGCTTCAATGCATAAATTCTGTGATTCATCTATGTTTTGAACAATGTGTCAAACCCAGTTTCTCCTTCTTATTTCAAACCCTTAACACAGTCATTGTGCTGTGAAATTTAAGTAAATGTTATGATATAGTTTTGTTTTTACAGCCTTTATTATGGGGTTGATTTAAATGTAAACAAAGGAATATTATTAATAATATACAGATAGTGCACTGTTTTCCAGGATGATTCAAAGGTTGATTAAACAAGTGTTTTGAGAACTACAGATGAACATTTCTTATTGTCAGTGATAGCTCAGAGGTCTCAGTGTTAGGTCAAGCAGAACACTTAAGTCGTGCTTGCAGCATCTGATTACCTTCAGCTTTTGTAATCATTCTTCACAGGCATTGTCTCATACAATCTTCCTCGATAACCTGATTTAATACACCAACTAAACCATGACAAGTAAGACATTCAAGAAAACAGCAAAAACTGAAACAAGTTTAACTGAATCTCAGTAACTCAACATCCAAATCATAGACTTTTTATCTATTTTTGCAGATCAATAAGCCAATAAAGTTCTTTTGCAACACATTTTAGCAACATTACAGAGATATAAAGTAGAGCAGACTATTAGGTATAATGATTCGATACTAATCTCATGAGCCTGAGATTTGACTACAACCAGCATGCAACTTGAAACCTATTTATGTATGATTAATTATTAAAAGGAATAATATTCTGGATTGTTGGAGGATTTTTGAGTCCAGCACCGGAAAAAAATGCCCCTCCAAAAACATGAATAAAAAAGACTTATTTCAAGGTACTTTTACCTTGAAATAAGCAAAAAAATCTGCCAATAGAACAAGTGAAAATTTGCTTGGTAAGATTTCTTAAAATAAGACGTAATATTTAGACAAATGTGATCTTAAAATAAGCAGGGAAAACTTATTTTAAGCAATATTTTAACAGTATTTTAAATCTCTCAGAATAACCCAGGAATGATAATAATTAGTATTATTCACTCAAAAAAAGAGTTTTGCACTAATATATTTCATATCAACTTCTTCATTTCGGAAATATTCAACTTAATTTGAGTTGTATTATAGCAGCACTTCTCTAGGTTTAAGACCATCTTGTACTTGAAATAAGATTACAAAGTTTAATTTGAGCATTTTTGAGATATAATGTCTTCTCATAGTGATCTGGGTATACTAATATTCAGTCATGTTGTTCTTTAGGATAAGCCAGCTATGCTCAAAAGTAGGTGTTTCATTGTGTGCATGTAGTTTGAGGATGTATATCTTTATCTGAATAAGAAGAAACAGTGCCTGAAAACTGTAACACACCCTTAAAAAAACCAACAACTTTTCTTTCTTTCTTTCTTTCTTTCTTTCTTTCTTTCTTTCTTTCTTTCTTTCTTTTATCAATGGAGCTGTTTTCTAATAGATTCTCCAATAAAATGCATTTACTTAAATCAAGTAAGTGTGTGTCTTAAATCAAGATTATTCGTCTTCTACAAATAAGATCTCAGCTTGAAAAATGTATGAAATGTAAAATAAACCTTGTTTCTTCTAAATTCCAACTCAAAACAAGATCATTTCAAGATTGTTTGACTTGACATATTTAAGATGCATTGTCTTAAAACAAGTCCCTCTATCTTGCTCAAATGTTACTTGCTGAGTTAATTTATCTTAAATCAAGTGGGATACGACATTTTGACTAAAAATTAGACAATTTCACTTGGTAAGATTTTGAGTTTTTGCAGGGACAAGGTTGAGGTTGGAGGCTTTGCTGCAAATCTACGGCAAGAAAAGACAACATCATAGAAGTCAAAGAACATAAAACATGTCCTATAAATCAGCAGATTATTTTATTAAATTATTTCATTAAACTATTGAAGAAATAAATCAACACCACACACTTAGCACACCTGCCTCTCTGCTCTGTGGCTCTGTTGTTGCTCTCTGCCGTGGACTCTATTGTTCATCTTCCCTTCCTTTGTTCCTCTGGCTCCTGAACTCTGCAGTGCCCCCTGCTGACCACTAGAGGGGAGAAGTGAACTACAGACACTGCAGTCAGAGCTTGCTCTCTGCTCATTGTTTGTCTTGCAGCTTCAACTGGTGATGAGTGTTTCTCTGAGTGCAGGAATGTGCTCCTCTTTGTTTGTGGAAAAGGGACACAAAAGAAGTAAAAAACAAAATAAAAGAGTCACAGTTTTTTTCTTCTTTTGGCAATGTTTTTATCATGTGATGCTCCTACAAAGTAGTGAATATCAGTCACATTTCAAAGCCAATCAATGTTATTTCGTGCAAATAACAGCAAATCTCAAACTGTTTTTGGCTTTTAAGAGGTGCTGTTGTATTCATTGACAGTTTTTCTACTTCTACACACCTGTGTTTTATGAGTGAATGCTTTAGCAGGAGCTTCCTTTGTCTCACTTGTTTTCTCCACAGCTTCTTCAGAGTCAAAGCTCATTTACACCCAGCTGCAGGGAAGAGGGGGAAAAAAAAACTCTTTGAATAATGGTAGAAGCCCTACCAGTGCCACCTTGTTGGATAGTTGAGCCCATATCAGCCAAAGTCTTTCTCAGTAATATCACTTTAATGGCCTTATTGTGAGTTATGACAATCTCACCCACACCGTCATTAACCCACCGCTCCTTAATCTCAGCGAGAGGAGCACCTGTCAGGCTTCGTTAGCCATTAAACCGTTAATAATCTCTGCCTGCATCCACGCACGCACACACACTCTGCAGCCGCGGCGTGTGGAAAAAGAAATGATTAGACCGGTGCTTTTTCATCACCTCTGTTGAAAGCAGTGACGGGCCGCGGAGATCTGGGGTTAGATGGAGAAGGTAGAAAACAAGGGTCCCTTAATGAGGTCTGTTAGATTGAGTATTATCAGTGGCCCTCCAGGGCAGCTGCCAGAGTTATACATCTCCCACTGCCGGGCCGCTGCCATTACATGTATACCTTGCAAGTCCCATGTGAGCACTGATTCATTCTGTAACTTGATTTTAAGGTTGATATAATATCATCCGGTGTGTGCTCAGCAGCTTTAATGGTCCTAATGCTCATTAAAAGCTCTCTGGATCCTCTGAAGAGTTTCTGTGACTCATTGATATCATGCAGGGAAAGGAAGAATCACTTTAGCCCATTGCTCAGCTGCTACACTTTGTTGACGACACACTGAAATATCTCACAACTCTCTGATTTTGTTTATGCACTCTGTTTGCCTGGATGCTTTCTTTTGTAACTTGAGGTCAGGTAAGAGGGAAAGTGTTTTGCTGGACTAAATACTGAAGTTAATTATTCACAACCTAGAAGGACAGCCAACCCTTTAAAAAGCCTCTGAATTAATGATTTCTGCGACTTGTTTATGTTGTACTTGTAACATCAAGAATCGGTTTCTGAAGAACATTTTGGGGAGTTTTTTTGGCCTTGATTTGTGAAGAGGAAACATGAAGAGTGGGAGAAATTTAGAGATGGTACAGGTCCACAAAAAAGACAAAACTTAAGGCGTTTTTCCACCGCAGGAACTTTACCCCGGAACTAGGGACTTTACCCCTGAACTACATGTGTTTCGACCGGAGGAACCAGGGTCTAAATTTAGTTCAGGGGTAGATAATCTCCCCCCTGAAAAGCCCCTGCTTGGAGGGTAGTACTTTTCAAAGGTCCTGGGACTTTCGGTTGAACGTAACAGTGCTTGGTGAGTTTACACAGTTGATGAAACACAGAGGGAGTTCCTGGGAATGCAAACTAGTTTAGTTTTTTATTAAGATTTCAAAATATTATTTAATATAATTTTTTATCTCCATTCGTCACTGGCCTGATTTGCACAATCTACCTGGGACTTCAGCCCGCAGTCAAAACGCAGACAACAATGAGGACACAGGAACCTTTTAGTTCTAGGGAAAGTAGTTCTGGGGGCTAAAAGACCCCGGAACTCTTGGTCAAAATGCACCTTTAGGAACATTGCAGCTAATATTTGGTACATCCTTTGTGCATGCTGTGGGACTTTTCACAATCTGACAACCTCTTAAATCTGAAGATACAGTCACAGGCTACACAATTATTCAATTTTCCCCATCATGCTTCAGGTGGAAATTAAGACAAAACAGACAAGGGAGCAGAAATTGAAGCATCATTTGGTCACAACTCTCCTTGTGTGTGCAGTGGTTTTGTTTATGGTATCTGCAGTGATTAAGGCTTTAAATTTAGCTGAGTAAGCATTACTTGCGTTTGACCTGAAAGACACTGCATTCACACAGTTTCTACTTCTGTGATGATTTCATCAAGACTAACGACCCCACCTTAATACTTTGTCAGAAAAGTAGATGTGTGTCCACCTGTGGGAACATTTCAATTTAGTTTTTCCCAGGATATCCTCAGGGCCCAATTCACTAAAGCTTCTGCGACCGTTAAACTTGTGCAAATTAGCTAAAAATACATTGTCAATTCACAAAGCATGCACAAAGGGTTGAACACTCCACAAACTGTGCTGCTGAGCAAATAGCATCCTGTTCACCAGTGCTGTTTGCATACATTTAAATGAGCCATTATGCATTCATTTAGAGCAAATCCAGCCCCAAATAACACTTCATTCCCAACGATTGGTGCTAACATCCCCGCGCAGTTAGAGTGAAATATTTACCATCCCCTGAGAGCTGGTGATAACCTTACTGCAGTGTTGATAAGCATTGTTACGCTCTGACTTTTCAGTGATCAAAACAATAATTCCACCTCTGGATGACCTAAAAATAACATATCTGTACGTAACGTCTGTTAACATTACTTTGACAATACTATAATTATAATAATCAGGGGTTAAATCAGTCCGGAGCTGCCTGAGGCTCAAACTGCAAATCGGGCTTTGTTGGACGTTTTTGCGCTTGAATATCATTAGCACCATTTGCTTTGTGAATAAGACCCTGAGACAGAGCAGACAGTGGAGCCAAATGGTACACAATTATTGGTACTACTAGCAGCTACAATCCATTCTTAGTGAAATCCCCCCACAGTGTTCATATTTGTTGTTGACAGTGTTCACATTGTTTATTGTCACAATATGCATGAGGAAAGACTTAACATTTCTTATGAATGAAGTTTGCATTTCCAGAATGCCAAGGCAAGAGGATGGCCTGACGGTTCGCAGCAGTGTCTGAGTTTTATCACTGACTTCTATCAAATGTACTTGGGTGAGGACTTCTGCAACTTTAGCATAACTCAAGATTTTTTCATGCATATTCAGAAATGTCTCTGCGACGGTGAAATCACTTAAAAAAAATCCTAGAGTAAGGCCTGTATATCTACCTTAAAGGCCATCAGCGTGGCGTCTGTCAGTGTGTCAGATACAACAACTGGCAAAGCTTTGACTAACTTTAAGTCTTCAATAGAACAACAATTATCTGATTTGCACATCATGACTGATTTAAGCTGCTATATTTTCCTTACAGTCAGGTGTGTGCTATGCAACAAAGACACTAAACCATGATCTTGCATCATGGTATTCCTATCTCTTAAAAATGGCATTTATTTTCTCCTTCATGCTTTTGATTGACAGTGTTTAAAGGAGAAACTTGCTTTTTTTGGATCTAGAAAGTGCACTGAGGGCAAAACACATGGAGTTGTGTGCCTAAATGTTTTAGTTGTACTGTCAGTCATCAGTCTTTTCTCTGGAGAGGTTAAATCACTGTTAAATTGACCTGCTAAATTTTGACAGATGACAGACGTGCAACCCATCATAAGGGGTCACAGAGGGTCAAATTCAGGTGTCACAAGAGGAGTCAGATTGGAGCTACTGTTTTTAAGATACAGGAACACTTTGGTTAAGGAAAGACATGGATTAATGTTCCCGTTATTTAATCTAAACCATCATTGTGATCTATCCACGACCACAACCAAGGTCTTCGAGTTCCCTTATAGCTTTGCCAATAACACATATATATACTGTATATTTTTTAAAGTTTTATGCCATTGCAAATCTTTCAAAGCTTTTCATTATTCTGTTGGATAAAGCACTGAGCAGACAGGGTTGACCTTATCACCTTTTTGTTGAATTAAAGGGAGCAAACAAGGAATTCTCCAGTAAGATAGCAACACAGAAGAAAAAACCACCTTTAATTCAGAAATAATGTGAAGAATACACACTTTGTGAAAGAAACGATTGATCACTTTAGGTGAAATAATTCCCCCTGAGCTGTAAATAACCTCTCATAATCTCTGCATAGAAAGTAAAGAAGATGGTTATTTTTCTCAGATCCTGAAAAGTTGACACTATTGGAGATTACGTTTTTATGTGACCCTTATGATACACTGCTTGGGCTTGTGTGTGTTTGTATGTATGTGTGTGTGAGTGCAGACAGGCCCTCTGTCAGACATTTCCTGATATAGACCACAGAGTTCATGACCCCTGAACTATAAACCACGAGCACCGGGCCCCTTGACTTTGGATTGGCGTAAATAGCCTGTGGTCATATGGTGTGTTTGTTACAAAAGTCAGATGATGATGATGATGATGATGATGAGGGTGATGATGGTGATGTATACTTGCACCTATCCTGACCTCTCTTCTCTGCATCCCCCCAGCACCACAGGGCAGGAAGTGCCTCTAATCCCTTTGTTGTCGTCCTCGCTCAACAAAGGGAAGTAAAAACACGAGCCGATGTATCACCTCTGAGAGCTCATCCAATAACCCTTTTTGTCCACACAATAACAATCGCTACCCAATCTTTATGAAGTGCCTAATTATTTCCACCTGCTGAACGATATTGAGAGACTAAATGAGAGTCCAAACGAGCGCAGCAGTCACTCTATTATTGTTCATAATCCATTATGTCGACGTTACAAATTGATCATTTCTTTCAAGTGAGGGATGAAATCGGGAGCCGGAGTGGGGCCGACTTAAACACCGCCGGTACAGAAAGTGGTACCTCAGTGACCTCTATTGTGTCTCCTGCTCTTTCATTTATCACACACACACATAAGCATTGCATATTAATTCACAGCAATCCATTAGGCCATAGGAGGTCTGTGGTCTATAAATCAAAACTAAAGGGGCTGGCTAATTGACTCGCACACAAAGGAACGGGATGGCCTGAGAAAGATGGCAGGAGATAGCAGGAGGGGGAGCAGAGATGAAGAAAAGGGAATGAGGAGGAAGGGGTTAATGGAAAATTAAGTGAAGGACAGGAAAAAGAGCAGGAAGAGCGGCAGCAGCAGCAGTGTGCAGCCGTGTATCGCTGCCTTTGACCCGTGTGCCTCCTTTGTTCTATGACTGATGGTATTCGCTGATGACACACATTGCTTATGAGCCCCTGTGGCCACGGGCTCGATCTCACCACCTATAGGACCACTGTGCAGCAGCAGCAGCAGCAAAAGCAGCGGCAGCATATAGGGACAATTCTCACAGGGCTCTTAGTGGCGCTGCTAATTAGCTAAAAGGGGTCATTTGTATGCAGATTCTTTGTCTCTATATCTTCTGCTCTTTCTCTGCCTCTCTCGGTTATTAATCCATTTCCCTCTCATCCTTATCTCAATTTGTCTCTGCGACTGTAATTCTATCTGCTCTAATAATTAGCTTAGCTCACGACTGTAATAAGTTCACTCTTAGCTCTAACAGATTATAGTTCAGAAACTTTAATTTCTTCCTCTTCAATGCCTCTAATGCACTCATGTATGTACACTGACGCCTCTTCTTCCATTTAAAGCCTCTTAAAGGCAAACTACAGCGTTTTTAAACCTGCGTGTTTTGTGGTCTGAGTTATCTGTAGATACTTAAAAAGACCTGATTTTACTCCAGTGGACTTTTCCAGTTCAGAGCTGCAAAACTGGGAATGACTGCAATAACATGTTATTCTACTGTTGTTCTATCCAAAGTTTTAATTGCAGGAAAATGCATTGTCTTCTTTTACTGATCACTGCAGCTTCTTAGCTTGAGGATCACCTGAGATACCTCTCTGCTTCTATTTGTCTTCATGTGAGTTGATCTGATTTGGATCCAATAAGGTCTGCTGTGGTAGGATCCTTTCACATTTGGGTTTTTTAAATCGAAGACAGATTTCTGCATGTCTATTTTTAGTTTTTGGGAATTTCTTCCTTCTTTCTTTGAAACTGCATCCTCTCTTCATTCCACTGTTTCTTTGTTCGCTGTCCCTCCTTTCCTTCCTTCCACGTTTCCTTTTTCCTTATTTACTCACAGCCCTATGCACACTCTGTCCCTCTTGGCCCTTCCACCCCCGTCTCTGTTTCCCGCCTTGTGCACGGGATTGATGTAGATATGGAAGGCTGTCATGCAGCAAATAGCATGGACATTGGCTCCCTGCCATGAGATGGGAATCAAGCCTGCTTCTTTTGCTCTTAACACTTCCCCTCATCTCCTCTCTTTCCCTGTGACTCTCCACCTCCTCCTCCTCCCTACCTGTTAAGTATGAACCAAGGAGAGCGAGGAAGCCAGTGAGAAGCCTCTTTTGCCATCTTTCACGGTAATGCACGAGCCAATCTGTCGCCTCTAACAAAAGACTCTCTGAAACATCACTCCCTGTCCTCCTTCAAACATATCTCCCTCTCCTTCTCCTCCTCTGCTAATGTACTCCTCCTTTCGTAATGTCTTCCCTTCCTTTTTTCCTGTTGAATGAGTTATTTCCCCACGTGGATTCATCAGGCATGCAAAGCGCCTCATTGCAGCATCATGGACACTGAGTCCCTCTGGCTCGTGAAAGGTTAATGCTTTGGATGATTGTAAATTGTTTGGCTATTTCAAGGGGCTGTGAAAGGGATAAGTCAACCATAAAATTTGATCGGCTGCCTCCCCTCTCTTCCTCCTCCACCTTTCTCCTCTGCAGTATCCCTTTGTCACTTCCCTCAATCATTCTAATTTTCCTTCTTCTTTCTGTCTTTGCCATCCTCATTTTCTCCCTCCCTCTTCACATTCGCAGTTCACTTTGTCTTCATTTTCCTCTTTGGTACACAAACACAAGTTCAAAGGTTATGAGACTGGAACCTCATCCCTGTGGCGTCCTCAATGACTTGGTCCCACATTAGGGAGGGAGTTGACGGAAATTGCCTCTCTCTCTTTGTACCTACTACCACAATTTACAGCGCGGGACAACAGAGAGGGATCATTCTGTCTGGTCAAAGAGGAGTGTAACGACTTTCATGTGCTCACATGGTTATAGTTAGGCCCAGCTGGAGTAGACAGTCCCCATGTCACCCGCCATAAAGCAATGACCCCTTAACTCTGTGAACAATAAAGACTGGCGTCTGGGTGGCTCATGTTTCTGTTCCATTGCTCTTTTAGGAGCGAACAGGAGTTTAAGTTATCTAAGTCTGTGCCCTGACAAGGTTATTACAAGACCTCCAACAACTACACCTCAATTACAGTTTTTGGACAAGGATTGGAGAAGGTCTCTGTTGTTAAAGTTAGACACTTTTGAGCCTTAAACTTCAACCCCTGACCCCTGACCTTTGACCTAAGAGATTTCACAGTCTTATATCAGTGTAACGCGACGTCCACCTTTGTTTCCAGAACAAAACCAAATTATAAGGTTATTCTTCACACGATGAGGTTCACTATCACTCCCTTTGCCTGCTGAAAGACGATGCAAATGTGATGTAACCGGCTTATATTAGGACAGAGTAAATCTGTCACCTACAGGCCATTGTTAAAAGTCCAACAAGAAGCTTACTGACCCAAATAAAAGACTATTTTTTTTTTTTTTACTTGAAATACGTCTGAACAAAGTGGGATTGTCTGCTATCCAGGATTTGATAATCAAATGCTAACATTTGTTTCCAAGAGTCTACAGCCCCACTTATCAAACGTGTGCACCCCTCATGACTGAGGCCAGCTGTCACTCACAACTACAGCGCCAGGGGGATGAAAGATAGAGAGACATGGTATTCTTTCAGAACAAAAAGACTCAAAAGTAGGCAGAGTTATTCATCAACTGAGAAAGAGTCATAATCCCAACTTTACCATAATGGTCATCAATGCAGCAGAGAAAAGTTTATTTGTGAAGTTTTTTTAATTAAGACATAGCTCATATTTCAAGAAATCTGGCGTAAATTTATCTGACCCCACGATTTCTTACTTATCACAAGCAAGTAGGGTCTTATTTTTTTTTGCATTGTAGTTCAAGGAAAGGATGTTTAATCTGTCAACCACCAGCCATGCAATATACTTTATGCTTGACATCTTGTGCACATTTTTGCAGTTGCACAGCAGAATATTTTCTAGTGTGTTAGAGGTGCATATATTGCCTGGAACTCACCTTGGTTTGGTACTAGTAATTGTAACCCTATAAAACTAAACTTACAGTATATTAATCTGTCAAGTATCTGTCTCAAAGCAGGAAAGTATCGGTCAAAAATACTTGCTTCTAAAAGTTTTTAAACAAACTACATCAGAACAAAGAAAATGTGTCCAACTCCAAGAACTCCAGAGACTGGTGGAGATATAAGAGTGTGCAGTGTTTGCTCTCTCCTGTCTTTGTTCATGCCTTTCATATAGAGCGGATTGAGGTGTGCAGTCATATGTGAGACTGAGCATTAACTGCCTCGGGGCATTATACAGTATTGCTGCTCACTTCAGTGACAGTTCAGAGGTGTAGGACACTGCAACACATCTCAGCTCCAAACACACGTGCCAACAGCACGTGAAGATACAAGGAACAACAGTACAGCAACACTGTTAGTGACAACGTGTGTAATAAAGGAGAACCAGACCAAACTGCAACAAACCTGAATGCATAAAATTAGATGCCATAATTATTTTTAGCAGGGACAAACCATGAAAAATATATCCTACTTTGGTTCCTCATATCATGCAAGTAACGTTCAGTTCAGCAGAGATTTCCCAGGAATGTCGTTAGTATTGGACGAATATGAGAGACACTCTTTGTCTTAACTTTTGCAAAATAAGAGTAATTTGGTGATGAAAGCTGAGAATGGACGTTTTAGTTTTTTACAGACACTTATTAGGACTTCAGACACCCAGCTTGAAACTGGGACATTCCCATCAAACCCAGACAATCGTGAACACAAACAAGTTAAATCAGCTCTACCGAAGCATTTAGCAATAGATCATTGTGTACACTCATGCAGCAAACTGTGGCTGAATCAGTTGATGGGTACTTGCAACTTATTTTATGTTTCATTCAATACGTTTACATGAGGCTTTTTAACAAACCATGAAACGATAACGCTTGTGATGGAAACAAACCTGAAATGTTGAATTTTGGTTAGCCTTTCATGTGAACGGATTGTAAAGTCGCAATTAGTACTGTAAACAATGAAGCGCACTGACTCTCGCCATCACTCCCAGAGCCATGCAGTATATAGTCATGAGATGATAGCCAATGGGTTTTAAGATTTGATGCTGTACTGGTCAGAGACATAAATATCAAGCAACTCATTTCAGATATATTTGTATAAGTGATCATAAGCATTGCCATTAAGCTTTGGCTCACTATAAATATGCTGCTACACCTCATATAATTATCAGTTATATTCTGCTGCCCCGCTTTTTAATCTTTAAACAGCACATATTAAGCCTTAGGTGCATTAGAAGTGTTTGTTTCAGGTTTGGTTTCTGTCGACATCATTCACTATTGAGGAAACAGCCACAGTAATCACCAGAAATTGCCCCTTTATTACCTCTATTTCATTTTCAACGCTACAGGCGAGTGGGAAATAATCCTCATAACACATGGAGCGGAGTACAGTCAGAGTGGAGGATGCAGGGAAACAACAGATTGTTTTAAGTGTTAGGCCTGCAGAGATGATCTTCAATATCAATTCTATACTCACCGATTTAATTTAACCTAATAAAAAAACAAATAATGGTATTTAATGTGCACATAAACTCTGGAATCAGCTCCTGTAGAGTGACTTTGGAGGCACCTAGTGAGAATTATTATTGGACTCTTGAGAGGATATTTACTTACCAGGCCATTAGCTCCTCATCTTTTCCCTGTGGGGGTTTATTTATTAAATTTCACTGCGCCAAATATGATTGTGGAGCCAAATGTGGTCCAATATAGTTATAAATACACAGCAGGGAACTTGAAATGACATGACAAAATCGCTCACGGTGTCACACCAAATTTAACCACTCTAAATCATCCAACTTTTTCACCTTGGGGACTTGGACGATATTGGATCCATGTGCTGCAGGAGATAATTTGTAACTACTTGGACCGCTCAGCCCAGATGTTTATGCATTAATTTTTTTTGGATGTCAAATGGTTAGATAGAGAAGACAAGCTAACAGGTAGCTGCCATATTTGGCTAGAAGATAAATGTGACAAAATGGATAATCGGTGGCAGCACACACCTGTCACACAGATTTCCATATCCTTGCACCTGACAAAGATTTATAATGGGTTCTAAACAGTGTAGCTGCTCCTGCAGGCAGCACACACATGCAAACACACACAAAACCAATAAACTTCTCCCTGAGAGTGAGGACTGTGTTTATTGAAATGCATGCATGTGACAAATATACACTTACAAAGAAATATATACACACACAAGCAGTTTGAGTCATGCCCTGTGGAGTCTCTGAAGCCTTTGAAAAAGTCACCAGAGGATGAAGCAACAACAAAAAGGAGTAAAGAGGAGTCCCAGCAGCTGGCCACTGAGGCCTGAAAGAGAAAATAAAATATACACTGGCCAGCAGCAGAACCGCTATCTCAAATTAAAATTTCATCTCTGGCTCCAAGAAGTATATAAGTCTGTAAAATAAATATATTTGTGATTTATTGGACATACAAAGTCGACTGAGGGCCGTTAATCATATGCCATATATATACCCGCCATATATAGAGCCATATAGTTGAAATATGAACGCTATAAAAAGGATGCAAGACGTATGGGAGAGTGGAAAAAACACAGAGTGATGTGAGGGCTTGGTTTTGATTGCAGGGAGGAAGGAAAGGAGAAAGAAAAGGAGGGAGGAAAGGAGTTGGCAGTGAATGTCTTTGTCTCTCTTCTGCTTTTTTTTTTCCACTCCCTCATGAGCCCGACTCTGCCCTTGCAGCTTTTTTGTTGTGCGTCTTCTGTCCTCGCTGCCGATCATCCCTCCGTGCTGCTTGGGCTGCTCAACAGATGGCCGGTTGGCTCATTAACTTTAATAAATCTAACATCAATTAGACCAGAGGTAATTGGGATGCCGCTGAGGTGATTGCAAGGTAGTGGCGCTGCATACGAAAGCCCTCGGCCCTTAATGAATAGCTCTCATCATGCCTGAAATATGCGAGTGTGTGAGTGCCAAAAGGATGGCATTAAAGCCTGGCAGAGCCTGGGAAGATGGAGGGATGGACAGATGATTGAAGGACAGAGGAGATGATTCCTTTCTGATGCATTACATCACATCAGCTGACCTTGAAGGTTCATCCTCTCTGTCTGTGCTTCTCTTTGTCCCCCCTTTGTTCTCTTTTTCCCACCCTCTACTGACATGTGCTCTTGAACTTCTTCATGTCTCATGGTCATGATTCGTTTCTGCATTCTGCCACATATCTGTCCATCTCCGGCGACAAGCTCCCCTCTCAGCTCTTCACATAACAATACATCTCTCTGGTCTTTTATTTTCTGCCTCTCGATGTCTTTCTCCTTGAGCTTCTTACTTCATTACTCCTTCCTGACCTTTGATGTAGCTGTGAGAGATGAGTTTCCATTCACTACCTTTGTGTGAGGGCGTATGTGTGTTTGCTTTTCAGCATGTACACACTGTACATGTGCGTCATTTGTGCATGCATAATCTAAAAAGTGCAT
Source organism: Notolabrus celidotus (assembly GCF_009762535.1). Taxonomy (NCBI): domain Eukaryota; kingdom Metazoa; phylum Chordata; class Actinopteri; order Labriformes; family Labridae; genus Notolabrus; species Notolabrus celidotus. Next base: position 24,058,023 of record NC_048273.1, on the reverse strand, counting down.
GTAGTCTGTACAGGTGCATGTATCATTATTCTATTTTGCAGCACACAGCAGTGTGTGTGTGTGTGTGTGTGTGTGTGTGTGTGTGTGTGTGTGTGTGTGTGTGTGTGTGTGTGTGTGTGTGTGTGTGTGTGTGTGTGTGTGTGTGTGTGTGTGTGTGTGTGTATTAACTGGCGGACAGCTATCCATGTATCTGTCAGAGGGTTGTGCTGACTCAGCCAATCAGTGCCGTATGTCTTCCATGAGAAGCAGATGTACCTGCCTGTCCAGGCTGCAAATGCAGAGAAATTGTGTGTTTGTCTGAACGCATCCACAACATATGTCTCATTATGGATGCCTCAGTGCCGGGTATAAATAGTCTCCAAGAAAAGGGCTGTATGCTTCCGTCTTTAATCTGAACAGATGTGCAAATCAAGCAGCTCTCTGCTCTGCAGGGTTCAAACTGAACTGGAGAAACTGAGACGCCTCATGTCCTCAGATTTGATCTGTCTGCTGAACAAAGCACATCTGCCGAGCTGCTGTTGCACACACTGAACAATCCTGAAAAGACTCAGTGTGACAATAATAAACGAATAGGAATAGTCGAACCAAATGTGTCAATAAGAGCACTTATAGATAATAGACATGATGGAACTGTACTGAATGAGTTGCCTGTTCTCAGTCCCATCTGGTCATTGGCCCAATGTTAAGGATATCCCTCAAGCGTAATTCCTTGATTATTCAATTGAGAATGGCTTTAGTTAATGTAAAGCCACGGAGTTGAGCTCTGCCCACAATCACCAGCTGATCAGCGACTCTTCCTGCTATAACTGATCTGCAACCCACCTCCACCCAACTCCTCCTTTTCTGCTGTATCTGATTTTACCAGTGTCATATGTATTTTAACTGGTGCCTGGTTCTGTACCCCAGGGTCTTTGCTGCTGCTCTCCCTGCCTTGGCTTTCCACGTAAGCCCATACGTGGCTTTGGCATTCCATGTATGTACATGGAAGGGCAGGGAGCTTTCAGAACAGAGACATACTGGCAAATATAACGTATTGCATGTAAACAAATACATTATTTTCTTAGACTTTAGTGTTCCTGGCTGAACTATAGTTTATTGAGTTTCAAATCAGAACCAAAACAAACTAATGTGTGTACCTAATAAGAACTACAAAGAAGGCGCAGTCAGTCTTGGCTGATCGTTGTCTTCTTTTGTTCAGAGTTAAAGTTGATTCTGCCCAACCCATAGACTGTGTAATACCATGGCCAGAACAACACCTGAAGTGAAGCCATACTGTTTAGAACTCCCCCTTGTGACTGGCTGCAGTTCAAGGCTTAAAGCCTGCCTCCTTCATCATAACAGATGGGACATGGGTCATACTTGTACATTTAAATGAGCGTTAAATTAATTTTTCTCATACATGGTTTCTGTCATTACAGTTATTTCATGTCATGCAGATTTATACCCAAGTGTTCATTCTTCTAAGAAATGTAATTTCAGTTTAATTATCTGATTTTAAAATGATGATTGATTGACAGCTATTTTGCAGCTTCTGCAGCAGATTATCAGAGTAGAGGAGGAACGGTGAGAGGAAACGTAACAAATACTAACACAAGAGTCATTCAGCTTTCCATAATCATGAGTTCAAACCCACATAAGAATCTGTTCTGCTGCGGACTGGACCCACCTCAGGGAGCTTTGACATTTTCTAACTCGGTTAAATGTGTGTCTTTGTCAGGACACAAACTATAAAACTAATTTGTCCTGGCTGCCTTTGACTTTATTTTCTATTTTTGGACTTTATGATGAATGATCATGAAATTATTTATTCTCATTTTTTTTATGTTGTGTTTATTGTTGGCCTGGTGGGTGCTTATTTTGGTGCTTGCTCTTTACAGGGATAAGAAAAGACAAGCCTAATCCTTAGTCATATTTCCATACCATTACTCAACCTAATCATGCACACTTCATCAGTTTTTTTTTAAGTGGGACATGAGATATTGTTGTGTGAACGTTTCGTATAAGTAGAATTTCTTTATTTTTAACAGCTAAAATAGTTCTTTGATTGTTTTATCCTTCTAATAAAAACACTTCATCTATTGTTTTTTCATTTTATTACCAAATATTTGGATATCTTTTGATTACACATTCTCTAGAACTGTGTTTCATGCATAATCCTGTTGTATAATGATATAAAGCTGAGCCTAATGGACAAACTGGAGGTTGTGGAACAGTAATTATTTCCGTCGTTTCCATATTAAAACATCTGGCGATGCATTATGGTCTCCTCATAATGACCACTTACCACTGAAACAACAGAGAGGCTGAATCGTCAGATCACATGACGATATGGCAACTCAATGTTCCCTCAAGAGGGACTGAATCTACAAACAAAGCTGTTTTAGCCATTAAATGCATCCTTCTAGTCTTTGGTAACCCAGTATATTGTTTTCATAGTTCACATGTGACAGTTGCTCTTATGTTAAAACATGAAAAGGACATCCCATCTCTGTTTTTTAAGGATGCCACAGACCACATGTCTAAAATGAATTACAGTAAATTGATTCAAATCAAATTGTTTAAAGAGTTTATGTTTCTTTGAATCTTTACTGAATGATCTGATTTGAGTTGAATCGTTACGCTCAGACCTTTCTCTTTGCCGTCTGTTGTCCTTTGATCAAGCTCCCTTTGAAAAACAGACACCTCCTGTTTTCAGTAAAGCCAGAATATTGCACGCTCGGGGGTGATTTTCTCAAATCTAAGACAGAGGGTGGTGTGCAGGGAGATAGTCATTTTCTCTAAGCCTTCCTCTGTGTCCCATAACCTGCTCTAAATATGGTATTGCAGTCACCTCCCATCCTTCTTTAAGTCTCGCCACTGGTCTACCTTTTCTGCCTGGGAGTGCAGCTGGCGCAGCAGGCGAGCAGCGTCCTCTTGTCTTTGTGTAAATATCAGGACCGGTCCCTCTGGACGGCCATATATGAGGATGATGGGGGGTTTGTGTGTCGAGTGTGGGGGCGGGGATAGAGGGGTGAAGGCGAAGGAGGAGTGGAGATGATAACCATTAACAAGGGACTAGCCGGGGTCATGCCTGATTTTATTAGACAACAGGAAATGGAATCAAGGTGGCAGGGGTCGCTTTCTTTGTTCAGGAAACTTATATGGATCCTATAGAAAGCTGAGCCCCCCTCCCCCATCTCAGAGCCACCTTCTGATCCAAGAGATTCTCTAACTCCGTTCTCGTTTTCTCTTTCATTTGTCTCTCTTAAAAGACAAACGTTCCTCAGCTTTGTCCGTTTTTTTTACCAATCTGGGAAAATCTTGGGGCACTGGGTTAGCTCAGCAGTTGATTGTGCACCCTATGTATAGCGTTCAGAGCCCTCCAAGTGGTCAGCACGGGTTCAAGTCTTAGCCACATTTTATCCTCCACTCTTGCTTCCTAGTTACTTAATCTATCCATCATCCTATCCCCTGAATGATGGCTTTAAAAAGCGCCCCCCCAAAAGCTCATAACTCTGTTGGAGTCACTAAAAAATCTGAAAACACTTGTATTGTTTGACACATTAGTCCTCCATTTCTGACGTCCATATAACTTTATGCTTCATGTTTATATTGTTGGTTGCATGTGTTCAGTCAGCTCGCTTCCTGATTGGCTGTCATTCCGTTCCACCTGAGGATCCACAGAGAGCACGCTTAACTGTCCCCAGGGTTCCCCTAAAACAGCAGGATTTCTGATTGTAAATAACAAGCATGTTAAATATTTATGATTTCAAATCCGGGCGGCCCCATTTGTGTTCTGAGCAGACCGGGGAGGGTTAAATCACTCTAAACGTACCATATGTCACAGCAAAATCTGACAAGATAATCCTAAGAACCATCAGATAATCGAGCTTTTACTGATTTTGGTCAGAAGGGAGGAAATCAGGCCCAGAACTTGCATGATTATCTTGGTGTCATGTTTCCATCCTCTCCATTGCAGCCAGCCAACATTTAAAGATTTAAGGAATAAGAGTTCTTGAGCTCTGTGTTATTCTACTTATTTCCTCTGTTGGCTTTGAAGGTAACCTAAACTTAAGGGCCCTGGAAACGTAAATGGAAGATTTAAAATTCAAATATAATATCAAAATTGAATGTGTAATCAAGCTTCCACAAAATTGTGTATTTCTCATGACTGTGTGGGTGTGCCAGCCAACTTTTTGATTGACAGTTCAAGAGAGAGTTCACAGCCTGCATGTTTGGGCCATCTGACTCAAAATCTAAAGACATAAAAACCCCAGAATCGGAAAATTATTTATTTCAAATAGTCTCCGGGTGCTGAATTACAAAATACTTCAGAATCAGGACTTATATCATTTATTAGTTTTATCACTTCGTAATCTCCAGGGCACTAGGACCATGTGATGCCCGGAGCAGAGGAGGCTGAAGTGTAGTGTGTGCACCAAGAGGAGCTCGGCTCTGGGTGTCAGATGGAGCCAAACTCTGAGCTGTTTAGGGAAAGTTAGTGAACCGATCCTGGGGAAATGAGCCGAGCATGCGCGGGACTGCTTTAGCAACTCAGCTGCGGCTCAACTTAACTGTGTCCCAAAATTTCTCCCAATCCACAGCAGTTAGGGAAATAAAAGAATGACAACAAGCTGTCATCTTCACCTGTGGATATGCAGACAGGGACACACGAGCACAGCGGTGCAAAGAGCATGAAGACAGCTATATAGACAGATTACAGGCAGTACGTGATTAGCAACCAAACTAACAGCTAAGACAACACTGAGGGGAGCTAGCTGAGACGTCAGGAGACAGTCTGAGCAGGAGCGGAGTAGTTTTGTTAAAATCATCCTAACTTTCCCCCCTATACAGCGCCACTGTCCTGAGTAAAGGCCAGTGCAGCTGTCATTGTTCAGTTCTGAATTTGTTGTTCGCTTACTGCTTTATTAAACCCTGCACAGGACTGTGCGAAGTCTAGTGTAGTGTGAATAAGACATCAACTTCAGGGGGGGGGAAAGAGGATGCTGTAAAAAGCTCATATAACATAACTAGCCAGAACAACGAGTACTCAACTCTGACAGCTGAGAGGGATGAGTCACTGCAACAAAGCTGTTACATAAACACATGAACAAACACACACACACACATCCTCACCATACTCGATCAAGTGTTTGAGGAATCCAATAAAGAAGTAAAAAGCAAAGTGAATAATTTACAGAGACAAAAATACACTTGAATGAGATATAAAACATATATTATACTGACAGCATTTATTTTAAAAGCATTTATTGTCTATTTGCTTCTAAATGGGACCAAATGTACAAAATAAAGATAACGCTGTACGCTACATCTTGAGAAGATGTGTTACTAGCTATGGAGATTAGGGGTGACACCAAATAGTCGAATATTCGACGATTCGTTCTAACGAGCCTTAGTCGACTGCCAATCTAATAGTCGAATATTTGCATATGAAATATGGATCATTCCATTCAAACCATGGGGGTGCTCAATGTCTAATTTTACATTATTTTCCTGTTTCCTGTAAAAATAGTGTCTCATATATCCTATTTTGATATAAATATAGACTTATTTAATGTAATTCCGAGAACAGCTCTTGAAGTGTTAAATCTCCTTAAAGTGGTAATTAAATCTCCCCTGGTAATTAAAGGTGGACCATTTAGCGGGGACCTGTGGAGCAGACGCACCTCAGCTGGCCTTTAAATCTTTCTACGTTCATGGTAGCTCAAAATGTCAGAAAATAAAACTTCAGTTGATCCTAAAAAATAGTGATGAAGATGAGGAGCAGCTTCATGAAGAGGGCTGTGAGATCAAGGATTACCGGACCACACAAAAACTGTACTGTGCCAAAAGAACGAGGAAGGATACCAAAAACTGTCCACAGCATCCCATCCTCCTCCACGCCATCAGAGAGGATATTCTCAAAGACAGGATTCACAGTCAACAAAGCAAGGAGCGCACTTCTGCCCGTAAACACGATGGTTTTCCTCACGTACAATTTGAAAAGACTCAAGCGGACAAAGACACGATGAAAGACTGTTTTAAAAGGTTCTGTTAAGAGACTCAAAAACCCTTTAGCTGATTCAAGTTTGATTTTGAACATTATAAACATGTTCAGCCTTAAGTTGGACAAACTACCCTCCGCAGTGCTGCTCTCCGCTGTGCGAACACTGTTTAAATATCTCCTGATTCCTTTCTCTATAACGGCGCGTTGTTCCATGTTTAACGGATGGCGGCCTTATTTGAGTTTTCTCTCCTTCATCACCTCGTTGTTTTTGCAATATAGATTTAAAAAATCTAAGTTTTATGCTCATAATATTCTGTTGTCCCTTTTACTTTAAGCTACAAGTCTCTTAATTGTAAAGGGTTATGCGTAATATTGTCATGCGGTCACCATCATGCAGACTTTGGGTCTATAAGGAAAAACAACAAACATTTGCCTATTTGTCGACTATGGGCAAAATCTGATGAATCAGATTCGACTAAGAAAATCCTTAGTCGGGCTCACCCCTAATGGAGATCATTCATTCTCTGAGAATATGTTTACTAAGGTTAAAAAAACACAAACATGAGGAGGGAAGCTTTTTTGTCGTAGGACTCTTTTTTTGTAACCACAGGAGTCGCCCCCTGCTGGCAGTTAGAAATAATACAGGTTTGAGAGTTTAGCACAATGGCAACACAATTAACCACAGAGGCTATGCGAGCTTCATATACTCAGCCTGTAGTTACCTTCATTTCATTAAACCCACCCACCTGTCTCGTCTCCCAGCTGACTGCTCTGCAGGAGGTCTCACATCTCCATCAGCTTTGCCTCAGGCTGCTGTACTCACAAATGCACAAACACAGAGATCAGTGAGTTGACCTGCAAATTATCTTTGTATGTTTTGGGCCTGATGCTGCAGCAGTGAAGCCCCCCTTCCCCCTAAACAAAGACACAGACCCCGGTGGGCTATTAGTCCAATTTTCTGTCATCGTCTCGTGAAGAGATCCAAGTTTTACTGCACTGTGTTGGCATGTGTATCCCCGCTGGATTCAGCAGAGCTGGATTAGATGAGGTTTTGATTCAATGTGGAAACCTCGGTGGAGATGGAAAGGACACTAAAGTGGTGAGGGAGAGGTCCAGGAGGAAAGAGATGAAAAGAGAGGAGGGGGAAAGAAAGACAGTCTGTTAGGCAGGTGGATCCTGGTGTGTCTCCTGAGAGAGAGCTTCCCTGACACTGTTGATCCTGCCTCTGTGTGCAGGCGTGTGTGTGCAAGTGTGTGTGTGGCATGGATAATGAGTGTCAGCCTTCACATTGTTCTTTATTTTGCCTGTAAACAAAGCTAAATGGGGCATAAAGATGCACTTTATATACATCATTTGACCCTGCCTACGCACCGATACAGATTGTTACACTCAGTAAAGATGGATGACTCTCAGAGGAGGATCAAATCCTGAGTGACAGATAAAATGATTTGTGGAAAATGAATAAATAAGCAAGAACGAGTATAAATGCCTTGACTTGATCCTGAAATGCCACAAAAACCAACTGATGATACTCATCACAATCAAAATCACATTTACATCACTGAAAATGATGACATCCTAAAGATTGTTCAGTAAAGCGCTCCTTGAAAAACACCAATTCATGTAAGTCAATCATTATTGTAGGTTACAACTCACCTGCTGATCGAAAAGGTGGGTCTCCTGGTAAAGAAGGGACACACAGATAATGCCTTGACAAAAAATCTCCCTAAGTACAAAAGAAAAAAATGTACATATATATAAAAACTCTCGAAAAACATCCACACTTTACCCCCAAATCTGATTTGAAAAAATTAGATTTGGGCCAGATTTGAGTGTTCACACTGCCTCTAAAAAATCTGACCTGGTCACTTGACCCCCCAAAAAATCGGATTTGGGCCACTTTAGCCTGCAGTGTGAACATAGCCTAAGATAGTTGTGTAGTACTGGCTTGTCTTCATGGGCACCTGTCAGTTTCAAGATCCAGTTTAAGATTGTATAACTTGATTTTCATTTAACGCTTGGCCTGGGACCATCATATTCATCTGACTTGTTGTACCAAAATGCTAAAATCCAGAGTAAACGGCCTGAATATCAGCCTGCTCATACTCATTTTCGCTGCCAGGTGGGTCTGGAGCTGCTGTCCTTCATTCCAATCAATCATAGTTCTTTATTTAGAAATGAGGCAAGTTGACATAACATGACGACACAAGGGGCGCCACCAAGATGGTTGGTCCTCCACAGGGAGCTACGTAGAATCTGCAATTGTGGCTGTTTTAAGCACTCTATGGTATATTTTCATTAAAGCAATGACAAACAACTGCACTTACAGAGTTCGTTGATGAGAAAGATATGCTTCCTGTGATGCCAACTGAATGCAGGTCTATCAATTCGCCTACAGAGGCACGCTCCTGTCGCTTAGCCCCCTGAAAAGAGGGAATTAGTCAAACTGATGCAGACTTGTGACGCTAGACTAGTGGGACAGTCTGAGTTTCAATAATACAACTGCTTGAACTCTTGAACTTTTCAGAACATTGTCCAAAACTCCATGGCTTTTAATTCTATTCTGACTTTTTATTTATTTTGTTGTTTACTTTTTTTCATAAACCAATATTTGTTCTTTTACTGATATTCTGTTGTAATAAGCTTGTACAGCAGTTTGGTCAACTTTTCAGGATTCCTTGTCCAAAATGTTTGATCCCAGTTTCATGAATGTTATTCTGTTTAAAAAAACTGTCCAACCCCCTTTCACACACCCACACCCACACCCACACCCACCCACACACACACACACACACACACACACACACACACACACAAAGACGCTGCCTCTCCTCATCACAGTGCTGGTGAATAATCAGTATGTTTCACAGCAGAGTCATTAAGAGACTAAACACAATTTGAATTTGATTGTGAGACATGATGAGCCCCAGGGTGTGTGTGTGTGTGTGTGTGTGTGTGTGTGTGTGTGTGTGTGTGTGTGTGTGTGTGTGTGTGTGTGTGTGTGTGTGTGTGTGTGTGTGTGTGTGTGTGTGTGTGTGTGTGTGTGTGTGTGTGTGTGCGCCTGTGTGCATGTTTGATGATACGGTTCTGTATGGTTGACCTGTCAAAAGAATGTAGCAGTGAGTGTTTGTGTGTCATCATGCATACTTGTGCGAGTGTGTGTTTGTTAGTGTGAACACACACCTACAGAGACCCCCCTCCTGCTTCTGCGTCCCATCACAGAAATACAACCTGCCTATTTGCATGCTCACTGAGTGTAAAATTACAAACTCCCCCTGAATCAACTCTTAACCAAACATGTCTGATGATTTCACCTCAGAATCTGATTGTTTGCTTTTTAGTATTACTTCAGAGGAGTTTAGTTCGGGGATCTGGGGCTTCAGAGATGTGTGTGTGCATGCGTGTGTGTGTTTTCTTGTTTATTAAAGAGGCTGAATTAAAACCTGAGACGTGTTGGGAGATACATTTTGAATCGGTGACAGATGGAGGTTTTGTGTGGCTCTCTTTGTTCACGCTGTTTGTGTGTTTGTGTTTCACGCAGAGACATTTGGGATTATGGACGTACCTGTAGGAGGAAATAAAATAATGTGATCCCTCCCCCGCTCTGAAGTCTCTCTCTCTCTCTCTGTCGCTCTTATTGTCCTTGTTGTGTTGGAAACTACCTAAATGTATTATCCAATGCTTGCTTCACTCCAGTCCAACAGCTGGAACAAAGAAACTGGTTCACTGCAGCAGTTTGAATGGGGCTGTGATGCTGAAACAAACCTCTAGGGGGCAGTGTAGGACATTTTTCTGCAGAGCACAAAGGAAGAGAAGCTCAGGGACGCATAGTATGGAGCTTATAGGATGTACAGAGAGAACAAAAGGAAGAAGAGGCATTGAAACTCATTTTCTTCATATTATACTTAACAAAAACATCCTTTACAAAAGTTGAGACAAACTACAAAGTTTGATGTGGTCTTTAAGAATGTGTGGAATGTCACATAAAAGGCCAGCCATGTCCCTGAGCTGCATATATGGAAATACCATAATGACAACAAAAAACTTAACATACCTCTGTACTCTTTCAGAATCCCTCTTTGTGCACAGGCTGTCTGAAATTCATCTTTGTCGACACTGATGCATGTGAGCAAAAAAATCCTGCTTTTATGGAACTATTTACAAGCTGTCTGAGCCAAATGACAGATATCTGTAGGGAGGTATGAGGAGAACAATGAGGAGACAGGGTTCAAAAACTCCACAGCAGAGTTTACCTTGAAAGGGAAATGAAATAAATGTATAAAAGAAGATCCCATCGCTGTGTGCGTGATTTTGAAAGAGGCGCTATGTAAAGGAGGGCTGCAGTGTTAAGAAATGACACCACACCTCTGAGAATGAAAGACAGCTTATCTGGAAATCAACATCTGCAGAGTGGACCAGATGATCTCTGTCACAGAGAGGTAAATGGACTTTTAAATGAAAAGGTGTTGCAATAACCCCAGGTAAAGGGTCACAGCGCTTCTTTACATTTCTAACGTTTACAATGACTGACACATTTGACTGGTAAAGAAAGCAGGATCCGTTTTCGTGTCTGAAAAATACAGCATTAGGATGAACAGGACAAAATCGGCAAAGTAAAAAGATGTACATTTTGTCCACAGGGGGCGCCAAAATAAACACAATCTGAAAGTTCCCCACACCAGCTTTCAGGAATTCAACATTAGCTTCTGGATTGGTCCTTTAACTAAAGTCACATGTTTGTTGGTCTGTCCAATTCATAAAAAGAAAATGCTGGTCCTGTTTTAATAGAAAGGATGATCTCTTCATTTGTCATATTGACTGTGGCTTCAGGAGGCTTTAGCTGTACTATAAATGTGAATGTAAGCCTCATAAATGTTTTACAAAGAGTACCTAAATGGTGCAGAAAATCTCACACAACCCTCAACTGAATCCTTTGTGAGTGATCGATTATTCAAGCCTCCTCCTCATCCAAAGGAAATAAAATTAGGCCACATGTCCCTCCTCGTTTCTCCAAATGAAAAAGGCCTCAGCGGTGCTTAATGTTATTTACATCCGATTATTGATGGATGATGAAATCCCTGGATGAAGAGGGGAGGCCTCCTTTACATTACGGCTGTAGTTGGACCCACTTTGTGTTTTATATGTTTGTGGTTATTATAGGTGACATGATTGTTGCTCATCACTGCAAAAAAGGAAAAGGCTCCCTCTGTGTGTGATTGTGTGTGTGTGTAGATGTGTGTGTGTGTGTGTGTGTGTGTGTGTGTGTAGATGTGTGTGCATGTGTGTAGATGTGTGTGTGTGTGTGTGTGTTTGTGTGTGTGTGTGTGTGTGTGTGTGTGTGTGTGCGTGCGTGTGCGTGTGTGTGAGTGTGAGTGTGTGTGCGTGTGTGCGTGTGTGTGTCATAGCCTTGTGAAAAAAACAAATCAACCTCAGAACAGTTGTCAAATGCATATAAAGATATCACAGCACATGATGAAAATATGCATTTGTGCAAATTCTGTGAAATGCATGTTCAGTGTAAATGTATGCACAAAGAAATGTGCTGTATTGTATGTTTATATGTATGTATGTGTGCATATTTATGCTTCTTATTTTGAATAATACATTTTGTCTAAAGCAGCAGCAGTTGTGTATGATTTAGCTGCAGCTGTTAAATATTTGTGTGATCTCACTGACAGATATCAAAGTGATCTGTCAAAACTCCCCTCAGGGGCTGCTGCTACACAGATACACACAGCGCTGCTGCTCCATGTGTCTGTACGTGCCTTACTGTGTGTGTTTTCTTTGTGCAAGCATGCGTACTCTGGTCACTACAAGGGTTGAGAATGAGTGTTATTGTTAACAACTTAAAGAGTGCACTGCACACTTATCAATCAATCAATCAAACTTTATTTGTATAGCGCCAAATCACAACAAACGTTATCTCAAGATGCTTTTACAAACGAAGCAGGTCTAGACCACTCTATGTCAAATTATGAACAGAGACCGAAAATCCAGACAGAGTAAGATTCAGTCTTACCCCACCTTAATCCACCATGAGCATTGCACCTTGCAGTATTTAGCTAGATACAGCGGCGAGGAAAAACGTCCTTTTAACAGGCAGAAACTTCGAGCAGAACCAGACTCATGTTAGACAGCCATCTGCCTCGACCGAGTTGGGTCTGGAAAGAGGGATAGAGGAGAATAAGAGACAGAGGGAGCGGGGATAGTGATGAGACGAGTAGTTGCAGCTGTTGCCGCTGGAGTCCAGCACGTCCGTCTCAGCTGGAGTCTGGAACGTCCACAGCAGCAGGACGTCTACAGCAGCTCAGAGGAACCTACGAGACAAGGGAGCTCAGGGACTCCAGAAAGGTCTATGGTTAGTAACTTTCAATGGGACGGGTAGAGTTAAAATAAGTGATGAGGGGGTTGGGGGTAAGGGGATGAGATAGAACTTAGCACTTAGAGGTAGTTATAATTAAAGCAGCCAGTGTTAACACATTAATCGAGGTGCAATGGTGGTCTCAAATTAACATGCTGATTCATCAATCATGTCTTCTTCCAGCTGCTGCAGTGATGGAATATAATGACTCAATGGCACTCTCATAGCTGACAAGTCAAAAGAGATATGCGCTTTGTGTCAAACGGGATAAAAATGTTTACTGAAGTACTTCAAGTTTGAGCTACCATCTATTAACTAAGCATGCAGGTGCAGTTCATCAGACTGATGTCAGTGGCAACAGCATGACAAAATACAGCAGAGCAATATTTAGGGGTGTGTGAATCAACACAGACCTGTGATTGCTGATATTTAAGAAAGAATGAAAGTTACCAAACTGGAACTCCTGAAAAGTGCAAATGCTGTTGCATTAACCAGGGATCACTGGACGTTTGTCATTGTTACTGCAGTTGTTGTTGAAAGTTAAATGTTGAGATCAAATTCTAATCTTGAAATTTCCTGACAGTGTCAGAGCAAGTGTGATGAAACCTACGAAGAGCCAATCTCATGCTGTCTGTTGTTATGTCTTCTATAGTTTCTTTTCTTAATACAACCATTATCACAACACCAGCCTCTGGATTATACATTTGTCTTAGCACACTAAAGGAACTATACACCTGTGGGAGCATCACAGACTGAACTTTTAATCCTAAAATACAAATCTATTTCTGCATATATTGACACAAATTTCCAACCTGAAAAGATAAAAACAACCCAGTTAGAGCCCAGAACTAATGAGGACTACATTTGAATAAGGCAGCTGGGTTTCCATTAAGGTGTGTTCAGTTTGGAGATCATTTTCTGCTGCGATAAACCCTTTGTGTTGTTTCTGCATGCGCCAAATGCCTGCCAGAAACTGCGAAACCCTTCTGCCTAAAGTTAAACTATTAATAAAAGAAAACTCTCCTTGGGCAAGCTTTTAATTGGCTGTTAAGCAACTCCACAAATTTACATGCAAATGACGACTCTGGCACTATTGCAGGGGTAAAAAAGATGTTCAGTGGGTTGAGAAATGTCACCTGTTTGGATGCAACAGGGATTTCCCCCCCAACGCAATTCAAATCGAACTTCGTCTGTTCCTCCACTTCTCTGTGCCTGGAGCGAGTGAGGGGAACACTGTGTTTTCTGTGACAGCAGCTAACAAGGGGTTTGTGGTACCCGCCACTGCTGCATGCGTTCCCTGCCTGTACATAGGGGAGCACCTGGGGTCATGGATGAATATTTAAAACCACTTCCATATCAAATTAGATGTGACCTTGGAGTACACAAGCTTGTGCCCAATGAAGCCTAAAACGAGCCTAATTTGCTTTCAAAACCCCCGCTGCAGTACAAACGCCTGAAGGGATCCCCAAAGCAAGCAGAAGAATTATAGAAACATCCCTGTGCACCTTCAAACCCCTAAAACCCCTTCCCTTATTCTCTTTCAGTCCGCCCCTTTCCTCTATTTCTTAAAGTGTACTCTGCAGAGATGGAAAACAATGAGTGAGGAAAATGCAAAGAGGGAGAATAAAGAGCAATGCAAATAAAGGCTTGAAAGAATGATGGAGGCCACATTTGGTCATGGAAAATAAGAGTATCAGTGCATTTATTCAAATAGCATGCCTAAAGAATTAAAGGGTTCAGAAATGTCAAGTGAATGTTCACACAATACTCACCATGTGTACATTTAAACACTTATTCTGCCATTCATGCATACACCTACACTGCACTCTCTTATAAACCCACTGAATAATCCTCTGCTACAATGGTAAAACAGATGCAAGGTCTAGTGTTTCTCTGTAACATACTTCAGTGATACATTTGCCTCTAACATATCTGAGAATTTATACACAAAGCCTTGGAAAAAGTTTTGTATTCATTAAAGTTTGGAAGTATAATTGCTACCTACAGACTGGGAAACATGCAGAAATCTGAGCAGCATTCACCATTATTTAAACGCTTACATTACATTAATGTAGGAATTGGTCAGGCCGACTTGTAGAGTCAAGAGGCCTCAAAGAGTTGACTGCAGGAATGGATCGAACATTTTAGCAAAGTTGAAAGGTAACATTTTGAAATTTTGAGTTTAATTCCTCTGAACCTGCTTTTTTATATCTCAGAAGATGCTTTAACAGGACAAAGCTTTGGCCTAGTGGTTACATCATGCACCCATTAACAGAGACTGTATTCCTCAAACCAAATAGCCTGGATTCCAGCTTTTGGTCGTTAACTGCATGTCCCTCCCAACTCTATCTGCTGTCCTGTCCTCTCAAAAAGAGGATAAAAAGCCCCAAAATGTAAATTTTAAAAATGCATTAACTTGGCTCTAAAAGGTGTAAAGATGCTTTTATAATGAGTTGCGTGCAAAAATGTTTTATCATGTATAGGGTTTAGCATTCTCTTAGTAAGCTCCAAACACACTGAGGGAGTAGTTTTGTTGTTGCAAGGCTAAAACAGTTTTGCGGGCTCCCCCTTTTTTTTTTTAATGATATATTTTTAAGTTTTTAAAGCTTCTGTTGCAACCCTTAATGTTCTAGTCTTTTTAGTTCTAAATTAAGTTGAGAACCTTTATGTTGTGCATTGACTGTATGTTACTCTGGACAACACGCCTCCATCTCTTCTCATTGTGAGATGTAAGGCCAAAATGTCACCTCGGTGGTCTCTGACATGTTGTGCAGGTCGGCCAAAGCATGTGTAGAAGTGATGGTGGAGACGTGGGACAGATGCCCCATCCCTTCCTCATACCAAACACAAACGTTTAACTTTATGATAAAGCGTCAGAAATCCCTCAGGTGGGTCCAGTCCACAGCAGAACAGATTGTTCCGTGGTTTCAAAGGAAAGTTCAATGACTCTTGTGTTAGTGTTAGTTACGTTTCCTCTCACCGTTCCTCCTGTACTCTGATTACATGTTGTAGGAGCCTCATTGGTCAATAGAGCTGTCGATCATGATGAAATACCTCTTTTATTATGATTGAATAACTTAAAACATTATTTTTTTTAAATAAACACTTGGACATAAAACAGCATGATAACAATTAACATTCATAACTGAAATGCTCCTGAAAAATTTGGCATGCATCTTAATTTTTTAGTTTGACCTCACTAAGACTCGATTAAACACGCAAGATACACCGCACAGATAAAACCAGCAGTCTGCCAATCACTGGAGCAGATGGTTTATGTTTTGCTTGCATGCATTTACTGTTCCATGCACAACAGCTTAAATTAAGTTATGATACTGCCTCACCACTGTCCGTATGAAAGCTCACTGGCCAGTGTAAAGGACCCTGCAGAGAGGATTGAACCCGGGTATGCTGGGGCAAACTTGATGTATTTGCTGCAGCGTAAAGGTTAAGAGGCTACTGGTTTATTTGTGGCAGTTCACGTGAACCGAACTGTGATGGCTCTGCCGGAGGAGCAGGAGCTGCTGGACACATGGGACCACTGGGGCTGGCTGTGTGTGTGTGTGTGTGTGTGTGTGTGTGTGTGTGTGTGTGTGTGTGTGTGTGTGTGTGTGTGTGTGTGTGTGGGTGTGTGGGTGTGTGTGTGTGTGTGTGTGTGGGTGTGTGGGTGTGTGTGTGTGTGTGTGTGTTTGGGTGTGTGTGTGTGGGTGGGTGTGCATGTGTGTGTGATTAAGAGCGTGAGTGTAAGGATGAAGGCAGAGCAGCGGCTGTTGAGACTCTATTTCCTTCCATTTGTCTCCTTAACGGCCTCGCCTCAGGCCGCCGCTGCAGAATGGATTGTACATTGTGACAGAGCCCATTCCCTGCATGCTCAATGTGTTTCACTCTATGTGTATCAGTGTATGTGTGTGTGTGTGTGTGTGTTCATTTTGGGTTTGTTGCCCACATGAATATATATATTTATATACTTACTTTTTATACAGTGTATGTATATGTGTGTGCTCTAATGCAGCCATGCCCTTTGGCAAGATTTTATTTCAACACTACATCTTATTCAGCTCTCAAACATGAGAGAGAGGGAGTGGGAGAGAGGGAGAGAGAGGGAGGGAGGGAGGGAGGGAGAGAGAGCAATGAACCCTAAAATCACAGCCTTGAATGTGCATTTGTGAATTTTGAACAATAGCTTTATGTGTCTCAGTTAAACAGAAGGCTAAGTGATATATATTTTCATTGCAGAAGAAGAGCGTGGCGTCGCTATGTTTACCTTTCTGGCATCAGATCGCGGATTGAGCCTCGTTAATCTGATCCCAGTCTGTGTGCGGTGTGTTCTGCATGCATTTACACCTGCATTATTGAGTTTCTCTTTGTGCAGATAAGATTTCCAGATAGCATGTTGATACAAGAGGTAAACAGGGTATTAAACTCAGTGCATAGCAGAGGATATTCCCTTGCATTGTGCATGCAATATCTTAAAATGTGAACCCAAATAATCCTTTTGAATAAAGATAACATCTCTTGAAGAGCTTAAAGTGAGAATAATCACCTTCACCCAACACATAAACCATGAGCTAGAGGCCTGAGAGTCTTCACTGATAAACATGAAGTTATGATATGAGGGATATATTTATCTCTGTGTCAGGATCTTTTGGAATACAGACTTCCAATTTTGTCTATCACAATATTGTTGTTTTTCTGGAGCCATAGGTGGGGATACGATGGATTTGGATCAGAGGCTGCTGGGGAGGAGAGTGGAGTTGGTGATCAGAGCTAGCGATCATGTTTCCTGACGTATTTTGCATTTCTTAGCAATGGGTCGTGATTTTTTTAAATATTTAAACAGTTGTTAAAGTAAAGAAAATCAAATAGTTCATAACTACTCTCTTACATGCAGTTTATTATTTTACTGGCTCCCGGTTGTAATGCAATACTACCACCAGACAGTGACTGTCGTGCATAGAAAGCAGTTGCTGATACAGCTGTGGTGCTTTGAGATTTAGAACAATGCAGATAAATGTAGAGACTTCTGCAGCTATCAGAGAGTTTTGTTTGGGCCAGCCTATTCTACCAGCCCTATAGAAATTATTTATTTAGTTTGAAAAGCTTAACCCTAGCAGTTATCTCTAAATCAAGGTAAGAGTAACCCTGAACAAGCTTAAAAAGTGAGGCAAAACAAACACTGAAAAAGATATCTGGACTAATACAGGAATTTCTGTTGGTCTGTATCAGTAAATGCACAGCAAGACATATTATTTGTGAAAATCAGTAAATAACACATTTCAAAAGTCTTGAAAATACAGGGGTGGAGCTAATACATTTGTTTGTAAGATAACAGCTTGTTGGGTATCACCTTTTTCTAACCATTTAATCAAATTGATGGGATATAAAAAGCATGAACAATGGAGTATCTTGCGTTTTTTTAAAAAAGTATTCTTTGTAAGTGTTGCCTAAAGGCAGGGTTTAGTTGCTGTTTTCCGAGCATCAGTAACTTAATAGTTGACAGGGAACAAAGGACTGCGACAGAACAAAAATCTGCTGTTATATTTTCCTGCTAAATTGACTTCACCTCCTGGTCAAAGCCGGCTCTCAGCATCCATCAGCAGATATTGCACTGAGCAGCAGATATGCAGAAAAGAACCAATAATAGGCTGGCCATGGACTATTTATTCAGCATTTTTATCGAACCATATTCTCAGAGCACTCTGATCGTTATTGGCTCCTGACTGACAGCCAGACATGCTGTATTCAGCTGTCCTCTGGGTCCCTGTGTTTATGTGTGTGTAAGTGTGTGTGTGTGTGTGTGTGTGTGTGTGTGTGTGCAGGTAGACACTCTCTCTGTACTACTGTAACTCATTTGCGTTGATTCCCCCCGCAGGAACAAACATTGGGATCATTCAGATTCTGGCCCGAGGTGTTGGAGGGCAGACAGCTCTGTGATATTGCCAATCAGACTCTACTGTCTGCTTTCATAATGTGTCATAGGAGGCGAGTGGGGGTGGAGAGGTTGGGGGTGGAGATGTGGGGGCTCAGGAACAAGTAATAGAAAAGAGGCAGAGAAATAAAAGAAGAGCATGAAGAGAAATGAAAGTCTCCTCTGAGGGGAAAGAAGGAAATTGGTGTGTTGAGGTGAAAATGATTGAGCCCTGACCCTGGCTTTAGGGGTGGGTGGGGCCGTGACCTTGTTTTAATTTAGGGAGTAATGGTGTGTGTGTGTGTGTGTGTGTGTGTGTGTGTGTGTGTGTGTGTGTGTGTGTGTGTGTGTGTGTGTGTGTGTGTGTGTGTGTGTGTGTGTGTTCATCTGAAGTAGTAGACGCTGTACCACCTGTAGCCACTAGATACTGCTCTAAAAAATTCAGTGTCAGGTTTTTCTTCGACATCCTCTCTCTTGCACAAACACTGCAATTGATTGGATTAAGGGAATATTTCATTACTAATACTTTGTGTTATATGTCTAACGTGTTCCCTGTTTTATTTTGTAGTTCCTTCTCCCTGCGGTTTGAACTACCTCCTGCCTTTGTGTGTTTTCCCTCCATTTTGATTGCACCCTCATTATTTTCACCTGTGTCTCTTGTCTTGTCTGTGTTAGATTACCCTCTGAGTATTTAGACTCTGGCTGTTTTCAAAACCACCTAATGTACTAGTTGTACGTACTGATTTGGCAACAAATCAGTATGTAGTATGCAGTATGTTAACGAAGAGCAAAATCTGCAGTGTGCCAAACATGTGAGTTTCGTACTTTTCACTTTGTTTAAGTGCTTTTTTTGTTCAGCTCAGTTCTGGTTTGATTAATCCCTTTTATTTTAGTTTGCTTTTTGGGTCCTCTCCATTTTTTTGGCCTCAAAACTGACAATTAACAAAACCTTCTCATTCAGAAATAGTAGCAACAAGATGTTGTCAAGATGTTTGTTGTTTTCTGAGAGGAGGAAAACAACTTCATGTTTTATATAAATTCCTTTAAATTAAAAAAAATCTTGTCGTTATCTATATCATGCATCCCTAATTTCTAAACTTTAAATCTTTAGGAATAATTCATCCACATTCAGACATTTTATGCATGCAACAATTTATAGACTTATAGATAGTAAAAAGGTATATGGACTTGTACTTATATAGCGTTTTTCTAGTCTTTCTGACCACTCAATGCGCTTTTACACTACTCAGCACATTCACCAATTCGTACCCATTCACTCACTGATGGTAGAGGCTGCTATGTAGTGAGGGACCATCAGTGTTAGTTAATCTCATTAGTTCACATTCACACACCTCTGAATAACATAGGGAGCAATTTGGGGTTCAGTGTCTTGCTCAAGGACACTTCGGCATGTGACTGCCGGAGCTGGGATCGAACGTCCAACCTTTTGATTGATAGACGACCGACTCTACCCACTGAATCTACCGCCCCCAGTATAAAAAGTATAAAAATAGCATAAAAAAGAACTGCCTTTTTGATAAGATATTGGATGCAAAAAGACTGACTTATGGAGTTGCACATTTTATAGAAGACGATCAAAAATTGCACAACACAACCTGTTGTAAGAGTCAAAATAAATGGCTTAGATAAGTGAATACTGTAAGGTGAGACTCTGTTCTTCTGTCTTCTCTCTCTGCTTTTTAAAGAGGACTGGCTGTCAGTTTCACTCATGATTAGCTTCCTTTCTTCAGCCAGTTAACAGCTAATGGAGTTCAAAGCATTGATGCGATTACAATTTAATACACATCAGGATCTGATTGAGAAAAATGAATAAACTGTTGACACGAACTATGATTGAAGACAAAACATAATTCAGAACAGACACCTGATAAAAAATGGGGACTGACTACATTACACTCAGGCCTTGGTATAAATCAAATACATTGTCTTTGTTTGGAACATCATGGGGCTTCATGTAAGTAGGCTGAGGCGTTGTGATGTCCCCACAAATACAGTAGAGTGTTTGTGTTTGTTTAGATGCAGGTGTGTGTGTGTATTCAGGTGTGTGTGGACATCCTGCTGTTCGGCTGCTGGACGTCCCTGTGGTGTTTGACAGATGGAGTCAGGATGGAGGGAGGTTCAGATGGTTGTGGTGGAGGGGGGGGGGTTCTGTGTTTGACTCGACAGCTAATCTCTCACTCCTCGACCCATGAGACTCAGGGGTCCACACACATCACATTACCCACCCCTCCACCCCTGCAATCCCACCAGCCCCTTTTTCTGTCTGCCCATACCTGCTGTACATCTTTTTTATAAATGCCCCACTTCCTCTTTTCAAACATGAGCCCGTTCCTCTTTGAAAAAGGTGATATGAAGTTATGAATACGGGAAATAAATGAAGAAAAGTCACAACTATTGGATACAATACTGTACAACGAGGTGAGGTATGTTACAGTGTAATACAATATGATAGGATGCAATATTGTGGTACAATATGGAATGATACTACAAGACACATTACGATATGATCAATCAATCAGTCAATCTTTATATATATATATCTCGCCAAATCTCAACAAACGTTATCCCAAGACGCTTTACAAACAGGGCAGGTCTAGACCGTACTCTGTTATATTATTAACGAAGACCCAACATCAAGACAGGATAAAATCCAGTCCCATCTTACGGGCAGGACTCAGTCTGATCTCATTTTAATCCACCATGAGCTGAGCACTGTGCAGCATTTATTAAGTTACAGTGGCAAGGACAAACTTCCTTTAACAGACAGTAACCTTGATCAGGACCAGATTTATGCTAGACAGACATCTGCTGAGGCTATGTTGGGGTTGGAAAGAGGGATAGAGGAGGGAAGATGAAGTGAGAGAGATGACAATGGTGAGATGAATAGTATAGTTGTAGCAGCTGGAGTCTGGCACGTCAACAGCAGCAAGCCGTCTATAGCAGCGATCCAGAGGAGCCTACGAGACGAGAGAGCTCAGGGACCACGAGAAGGACCTTTGCTTAGTAACTTAAATGGGGCAGGAAGAATTAAAGTGATAGGCAGAAAGAGGAGAGAGAGGGAAAGACAACCTGTGAGAAACAAAAAATCTTCATATCTTATTTAATCTCTGCCCCCAAAGTCATTACATGAAAATGCAGCAATAAGCATGATATATAAGAAATTAATAATATTGATCTGTCGTTGTTTAATAAATTAAACGAGGAAAATGCAGATTGTGCCTGAAGTGTTCCTTCTTTCCACTAACATCCAGACATGAGTTTGTTTTCCCTCCACCAGAAACCTGAACATCTCAACTCCTCTCCATCACTCACTCCCTCCCTGTCTCCTCCTTCTCACTTCTACTTTTCCTCCACTTCGACTCTCCTGGCAGTAAATTATAGTTTAATTAACCTTTCTCCCTCTCTTCTTCTCACTTGAAGATAAACAATTAAAGGCAGAGTGTTGTGACAGACACATGGTACCACTCCTCTAATTAGATTACTGCAAAGATAAATGAGCAGCGGGGACCTGAGGGAGTTCTTTAAAGCAGACACACCTCGGTTTTAGATAGGGGGTTATGTGTCCGACAGACGGTCTGTTTCAGCGCCGGGGCTGCTTGGACGTGAATGACAGTGAAACTTACCAGTGCTTCTGCCTGTGCCAAATTAAGCTTTATGTTAACACTTAAGCTGTGCAGAAAGTGCACAAGTATTCACATCATAATAAAATTAACAATGCTGTGAGTTTATCTTTAAACCGAGCTTTGACCCATGCCTTGAATGAAACAAAGACACTGGTGCTTGACAAGACGGTGCTGTATGCTATTTTTCCTCTTTTTTTGTTTATCTTAAATTCAGTGTTTTACTCTGACCACATACCAATCATATATATCTTAACTGCATTTGAGTTGTATATTTCTGTCTCTGGTGCCTTCTCTGCTCTGTAGCCCTGGGGTCTTTGCTGCTGCTCTCCCTGCCTCAGCTTTTCATGTATGCACATTGAAGCGGGTGGAGGTGTGCTCTCCCCATTTTCCACAAATTTCAGATAGAAGCTTAAACATATGTTCTCAATTATTACTATGCCCACAGACATTCAGTAGCCAATCAAGACTCTTCAACAAACACAGTTAGTACAAATAAGATAGCAAAAAGACCTTGAACCACCTGAATGTAGCTTCTATACAGCCTCAACTAAGTTGCAACTCACAGTGGACAATGCAAGTGTGTGTGTGTGTGTGTGTGTGTGTGTGTGTGTGTGTGTGTGTGTGTGTGTGTGTGTGTGTGTGTGTGTGTGTGTGTGTGTGTGTGTGTGTGTGTGTGTGTGCGTGTGTGTGTGTGCGTGTGCCTCTAGGCCAGTTAGCTGTTAGAGTCTTAATTACCCTGCTGGGTCGTTAGTGGCTTGATTGGTATGATCCTGATCTCATCATTCACCCACACACACACACACACACACACACACACACACACACACACACACACACACACACACACACACACACACACACCAGTTTGCCCTAAAGACATGATATTGATAACTGTTATATTAATGGTGTCAGGGTTAGTGTCTACTCAATTCCATCTCCGCAGGGCTCCATGTTTCTAATACAGGGCCATGTGTGTGTGTGTGTGTGTGTGTGTGTGTGTGTGTGTGTGTGTGTGTTGTGTGTGTGTGTGTGTGTGTGTCTCTGTCTCTGTCTGTGTGTGTGTGTCTCTGTGTGTGTGTGTGTGTGTGTGTGTGTGTGTGTGTGTGTGTGTGTGTGTGTGTGTGTGTGTGTGTGTGTGTGTGCATGCCTGTGTGTGTGCATGCCTGTGTGTGTGTGTGTGTGTGTGTGTGTAGAATCATTGGGTTTCAGTATTTGTGCAGGTCGATCTCTCATTGATGAGTTCTTTGGTGGTCAGGCTGTGCACATGTCTGCACACTGGGTGGTGAAGAGTCTTCTTCATGTTTTTGTGGGCTTTATACGAGAAGTGTTGGTGCTCCGCTCTTTACCTTCCCTGCTGGTGTGTGTACTTTGTATCCAGGATCAGTTAATGGTTCAAATAAAGTTCTAAAAATGTACATCTGAAATAAGGTACCAGGGGGTAATGCTGACTTTCACAATTTTCATTTGTGGTAACAAACACTTGAGTGCATCACTCAAACAAATAGCATCTGCATCACCATGCTCCTTTCCAATTCTTTTTGCCCTTTTGGAGCCTGACCAACATCAGCTGATGTCTCCTTTTTCCTTATTTATCCAATGCTGTCGACACTTGGGTTAATTTGACGTTACTCTCAGACGAAAACAGACAAGTGAGCATCATTTAACCCACAGGAAGGACAGGAGTGCAATAAAGTGCACCATGGGTAATGTATTTTTGGTTCTGTTATGAATAGAAAGAAAACGTGTAATGTGGAGAGGACAGGAAAGGAAACTGGCAGCTTATAAAAAGTCTGGTATACTGTATGAAGCCCCAAAGGTTTAAAGTTTTAGAAAGGTAAAGTGTTTTATTATGTGTCTCTGTGCAAGCTATATATATAATATATTGGTTCACCTACAGGAGCCTCAGAGGGTCAGAACATCTGAGCTCTTACTATATTGTGGGGGAAAGACAGACTTTCCGAACACAAACATTGAGTATTAATATAAATGTCACTGCTGAATAAAACAGATATGCTCTGCTGCAGGAACAGCAGTGAACATGCATGACAACTCCTGCTACAATATATGAATGTAATGTGTAATTTACATATGTAAAATTACCAATTGACTTTTCAAACCCATTTCATTATGACAGATATTTGCTGCTGCTGCTGCTGCTGCTGCTGCTGCAGCAGCATATTTCTGTGTTCTGACACTCGGCTTATATCATAAAGAATTGAATATTTTCAAAGATTTGTCATCAGAGGGAAAAGGTCAATAGTAAATGACTCTCATTACATTCAGAATATTTTTCTTCTCTGAGGTTATTTGAGGAGGATGGTGGATTGAATTGACATAATCTTACAGTAAGTGACAGAAGAAGAGGTACGACAGCTGTTCTGCAAGTTTTACATGAATCAACATAAAAATCTGCTTCTATTTAAACCTGTTTCTATCATCTATCTCCACATCCATTTGACTGCAGAGATACTGTATGCTAATGTTCTACAACCTTCTCCAGAAAACCCATATGGGGATCTATTAAACATGCAAACTCAATAAGGAAATTTTAATGCTACAACCTTTTTTAAAATGAAAGCTAACAGATGGAAATATTTATCGTATTTGTTTAAAGAGCCCGTTCCAGGGTTTATATTCAGTCAGATCAAATAAAGGTGATCTATTGAGACCTTAAAAATACTCCAAACAGCCTTCCTCTCAGATTGTATTTGCTGTTGTTGTTTTTGTTTAATGAGGATGTGTCGTGTTTCATCCCATAGGAAAATAAATTTAGAGAGATCTCAAAAGTGTTTCATTTATGTCTCCTAGTCAACAATGAGATCAGTTTGAAAGCAAAATGAGACTATAGCTTATGTCTCCTGTTTCTCATTCTTGCCTCCAGAAAAAAAATTGCAAAAAATCTCAGCTTAGTCTCCCTTTCAGTTCAAAAAGAGATCTCGTCAAAGTCTGAAATGATTCTCAGTTTTGTGACTCCGTTTGAGCTCAGGTGGAGAAATCAGGGAGCTCTCTCAATTGTCTCAATCTAACCTCATTAATTTTTTTGTCAGACTCAGTTTTTGTGTCTCAAGTTGAGCTCAGATGGAGCAAAAAAGTTAATTTTCTTCCACTTGAGCAAAACAACCTTCATGCTTCTTTAAAATCTAAATGGCTCATCTGGTTTTGGGGATTTTCGAACTAAGAATTCACACCAGTAGCAAACCACAAGAAACTTGTGGGTGTTGCTGCAGCTCAGATGTTACATTTCTTGCAACACGAGTTTGTTTGATCCATGCAAAGAAAAATGAAAGGGACCTTTAAAAACATGAAATGTAGCAGCATCTTAAAATGAAAAAAACAATGAAAGCTGATCTGAACTCTCAAATTAACCAATGTGGACCCAACTGTCACTAACTGTCTCATGCTGTCTGCTGGCTATCATAAAATTCAGATTTAACGTATAGACTGACACAGAGCAATCACTCCAAACGTAACAGAATTAGTTCATTAACGTTGTGTTAGCTGAAGACCTGTGTCTCTGCGAAAAGTGTTTAATATTAGGGGTGGCTCGTGCTGCTGCTTACTATGCTAGCATCACAGGTTTTGTCTTGAAGCAGATGCTCATCATCACTTCACAACAAAGTGGACAGACTGGAAGACTTTTGTTAAATTCCCCATCCTGCATATTTAGCCCACGTCTTTGTTTCTGAGCCATTCAAAGTTGTTTTCTCGCTGTAAGCTACCAGGTACTCTCATTAACTGAAAAAGTTTATGTCTAAGTCTTGCAAGATTGAAGATGCCGAGCACAGTTTGCAAAAAAACACAGCAACTAGATCAGAACTTTGAAACCAGGTTGACCAGTTGACATTTATTGAGCTGGGGTGTGGCCGACCAGAACCTTAACGTTAAGATCAAAGCAGCTGTTCTCATTGAGTGAAGTTCTGGGTTGAGTGAACGCTGGCTTGTCTTGCTCACCTGCAACTTTTAACATGTTATTACGTTTCTCCAGCTACGAAATGACCCTATATGTAATCTGAACTGGGAATTCTTCTTTCCCTCTTTGCCTGATGACCTTCATTTGTGCTGCCATTGCTCCGTGTTCGGGTGATAGTTGGCTAACTTTAGCCTACCTGCTCGGCTCACGGCCAGGCTCTGGGTCATCGCCTCCCCGCCGTGCTTCACGATGTGGGTTAGCAGGGTCTATGTGTGGTCTATGCTGTTCTGGACTGTCCTGTCGCTCCTCCATCTAACTGTAGAAGGACTCCTCCAGCACTCGGCCGCAGAGCTTGTCAGGCTCTGCACTCAGCGGTCCATACCGCCACCGGTAGCTCTGCACCTCCATCTGAACTTCGCTCTCCTGCCTCGCCGGAGGTACATCCACCATGGGTCTAGGCGAGGCTTCCACTTTGGTCTGCTGGACATCCGCTCCCTCACTGGCAAAGGACATCTTGTCCAGGATATCCTTACTGACCGTAAGCTTGACTTTCTTTCTTTAAATGAAACTTGGTAAGTACGTGGTGACTTTTCCCAGCTCAATGACTGTACTCCTCCGGGGTTTGTTTACATTTGCAAACCTTGTGGCTCGAGGTTGCGGCGGTGGTCTCACGATACTCTACCGCAAGAAGTGGAGGGTCCACATCAATAACATCACCCGCTCTGCATATTTCCATCTTCACAACATCAACCGTCTCTGCCCCTCTCTCACCCCTCACACCACTGCTATCCTGGTCCATAGCCTCGTCACCTCCCGCATTGATTACTGTAACTCACTCCTCTTCAGTGCCCCTCACAAATCCCTCCATAAGCTTCAACTGGTCCAGAATTCTGCAGCCCGCATCATCACCAGAATCATCTTTCTTTCACCACATCAACCCCGTCATCCGGCAGCTTCACTGGCTCCCGGTAAAGTTCAGAATCACTTTCAAAATCCTTCTGTATCCATTTAAGGCCATCCACAACCTTGCCCCCCTGTATCTGTCTGATCTCCTCCCTATTGCTATCAGCTGCCGAGCTGAAGCCCAACAAAATCACGCCCCGAATAAAAAGCGCACCTGTAGGGCAAGAGAGACAGCAACAGGCAACATCCAACACGGACATACGTAGACTCAATAAACGTAGAAATACACAAATTATGACCACAGTCGTAACACACAGATAAAAAGCTAGTCTCTAGTGATTTTTTTATTTACTGCAGAAATATATAAAATGTGTTCATGATTCTGCAGCAAAAAGTGGCTTCTTTTTTCTTGGCAAATATCTGAGCAAAGTTTCTCTTTAAGTAGATTTATTTTGGATTGCCAAGCTGCGTGGCGGTGACAGCAAATGTTTCCAAGAGAAAGAAAGTGTTTTAAACTATTTTGAGGGTTTTAAGCTTTAAAGGTGACATATCACGGTTTTTTCATCAAAATATATTGGTCTTAGAGGTCCCTAAAACATGTTTTTTAAAGTTTATGCTTAAAAAAACACTTTGAAATCAGATTTTGGCATGCCTGAAAAACCCTTCTTCACCCCTGCAAAGAACGGTCTGTTTTCTCTCTGACCACGCCCCCTCAGGAAGTGGATATCCCCTCGGCTGTCCAGCACGTTGATCTAATGTTTACATGTTGGCTGAATATACACGGCTGCTCACAAACCCACGTTACTTCAACCCTCTGAATCTGATCCAGAATCTGATCCTGACGGAGAGGCGCCTGCAGCAGGACCTTTCTGAAGGATTGGTCACAGATTTCGTGTTTTCTTGTTGTTTTATTTATCAGTATGTCGATGTGTGTCTTGGTACACAGCTATGAACATGTAGCTATGTGGCTATGCTAATTAGAGCTAGCACTTATCCATGATAAATAAAAATCATCCACTAGATCTTCAAATCTGCAGACGTGGGGAGTAAAACCAACCTTTGCCAGAAAGGCAGCAGGACCTTTCTGAAGGATTGGTCACAGATTTAGTGTTTCTTGTTGTTTTATTTGTCAGTATGTCGACGTGTGTCTTGGTACACAGCTACGAACATGTAACTATGTGGCTATGCTAACTAGCGCTAGCACTTTTCCATGAAAAATAAAAATCATCCACTAGATCTTCAAATCTGCAGACATGGGGAGTAAAACCAACCTTTGTGTTCATTAAGACAGCCTACAACTAGCATGCCTCCCTCCTGAGCTCCTTGTTAGCACACGTGTGCAGGGAATGAAAAACGGAGGAGGGGTTGAGTTGTTTTTTATACAGTCTATGGGCTGAACAAGCTCCGAGCTCTGACCTCCGTGACAGACCGGATATTGTTGTGACGTAACAAAAACACTGAAGTCTGAAACGGCTCATTTCACACACATTTACAGAAAGGTGGAGAAATCAAAACAGGGGCAGAATGGATTTTTTTCATTTTCGGGGGGTTTGTAGACATGCCAGGGAAACATATTTCAGGTAGAGAACCAATAAAAAGTCGATTTTGCATGATATGTCACCTTTAAATTATCTCAGCTAATATACTTCTAAAAATGGAGGTTCAAAAGCCAAATATTTTGAGTCATGAATACCTAAGTTTTCCACCATGAGAGCTAGTGATGAGAGCTTACTCTCTATCTTTACTGCCGCATGTTTCCTTCCATGAAAGGCTCAGGACAAACTGCTCCCTGAGCTGCTCTATAATGCATGTTGAATGATCATTATGTGGTCATACATGGATCTAGAGAAGGAGCCACATGTCATGTATGATCTGCACTGCTGGGTGAATAGCAGCAGAGTGGTGAGGTTGCCCTCCGCTCGGCCTCTGTCCTCCTGCAGCTCTGACTCACGCTCTCATTAAAGTGCTGCCACAGCTGCTCAACTCCTGAACCCTAACTGCAGTCACGCAAACGTTTGGCCGCGTTCAAGCAGGGCGTTCACCGGTTGCGTGCACCAGGGCTGAGTACAGTGTCTGAACACTGCGACTGTGATTTGAGCTAATGCTCAGAGACTTGAACAGTCCTCCACCCTTATATTATTTCTCAGCACCATAGATACTGACATATGGGAGGAGACCTGGGGAAAAAGTGAAGACATAAGCATACTTACTGTACATTTAGAGTTTTCAAGTGCATCATAAATACAGATTTAAATATAATCTGAATAGAGCTATGACTCAGGTGCATCCTGATTTAAAATAAAAACCTGTTATGACTCCTAAATAGTTTTTTTTTAATATATTATTAAGATCAAATTAAACAGGTAAAATCTGGTGTGGCTGTGAGAAGCTCAGGCTTTGGCAAATATTCTCTTTAAGAAGATGACAAGCTACGTATAAGTTCTAAACCCCCTCCTTGAAAAAGCATGTTTAAGTAGTGAAACACATTTTTTTTCACCATATTACTCACTTAAAGTAAAACTTCTTTCAGATTTATGTTTATCTGTTTGAAAAGAGGCGTGCCTCGGTTCACAGCTAGCTATATAAAGAAGAGAGAGAAGAGAAATATGTGTTGTCAGGCTTTGTAAGACTGAAACAAAATGAGTATTTTACAGTTTCTAACAAACTTTTATCTACACCAAAGTCTTAGTTTTTTTTAACACCGACATTGCATGATCATACATAGTCGGCCAACTTTTCAAGAGTTAGTTTATTTATGAAATACCAACTCTACATTTTAAAATAAAAAATATAAAAATCATCTTTGCACACTGACTCAAACATCTCAATGTATCATCCTGTCACATTTTCTGTTCATGATGAATCAAGTTAGTCATGACCAAACTTACCTTTACCTGTGCACAGAAGATAAATAATATCCTTTGCTTTTGTAAGCTTAACAGGAAAGTCAGTTCATGATTTGATTTGATTTTCATTATTTATACTGTGAACTAATTACTTAGATATTTACAAAAAATACAATTTGTGTATTAATGATGGTACAATAATTTCTACAACACTTGTCGTTGGAGCAAATATGCTGAATGTACTTTGTTGGTTTTCAATATGTTTACCTGACCTGCCTCTGATTGGTTGGTTCTGTGACATGTAATTGTGTGACAAGGTAGTGTTGAGGTTATGCCGATCGAGTGTGGCTACAGTAAAGAGCTCTTTAGAAAGTTATCTGTCTCCATCTTGCTGTTTCCTATCAATAGAGTGACCCAACCACCACACATCGAACCCTCAATTTACACTTTTTATGCTTAATTTATCCTTATCATCAACACTTTACATTTTAAGGTGTCAAATGTGTGCATTTTAAAGTCGTGCTATCTTTTAGAACATCAATACTAAGAATAAGTTACTGTAAAATCAGTGACAGATTTTACATTCAGTTGCCAGACGACATATTTCTCGCTTTCCTCCTCAGTGTCGTTTTGTCTCAATGTTAAACCAAATCAAGTCGCCTCTTATGGCTGTGCAACATGTGACTGAAAGACTTCACTACTCAGCTATGGGGTAGTATGAAAAAAAAGAACAGTGACCAAATTAATATCTGCACACAATTCATTTAAAATTCCCCTCGATCAGGAGCAAGGCAGAGGCCACAGGAGAGCTGTGACTGTGACGACAATGTCTTACAGAGCAATTCAATGAATTACAGAAACAGCAACAGCCAATCAAAATCCATCCCACATTTTTGGTTTTCACACTCAAAGTTGGTCATGAGAATTGACATTCAACAATACATGAACTCAAAGAAAAGCATCATTTAAGTTACTTAACTTATCCTTTATAGAACTGCGCCTCTGCCCTTTACAAGAATATTTAACAGTGACACTTTGAAGTATTGCTGCTGGCTTGCGGCCCGCTTTGTGACATTCAGAAAATAAACAGTCATTTGGTGTTACTTGAAATTTTATTGTGCATTTAAAGATGCTAATCTTTTGATCACAGAGAAATTCCATCAAACTCAATGAGGTGTTAAGTCTAACTCCAGCTGCCTTCAACGAAACAGTTATTACCATATAAAGTAAAATTTAATGAAGGCAGTTATTCCGTTTGACTTTTTTATTAATGTTAAGCTCTCATTGCAAAACAGAATCCCTTCAGCTGATCGTCCCTGGTTTGCAACCTCTTTCTGCCCCATGAACTGTTCTCCAACTTCTATTTTCTCACAGCTCGAGCCCACAAAGCTGCCACATCCCTGCACACATAATGCCTCATTTACAGACAAACAGTCCCAAATTGCAGCTCGACCTCGGTCACAGAGTGTTTTCAGACGATGATTCAGGGTTCAACCACATCCCTGCGTATACAAGACTCCCCTTCCCATAACCGCTGACACCACCCACCCACTCACTCTTCACATGTTTGGTGAAGAATTAATAATTGTTTAAAAGTGTTTATGCAAGCCATGCTAACGCTAATGGTTTCTCGTTGAAATGGATGCCGACTCCATTAGCCGCGTGGTGCAGCATGAGTGATGGATGTGACCCTTGTGATGAGTTCCTGAGCACCAGTCCACACAGATTACATTACCCCTGACAGGCTTGTATGGTCAATCCATCTCTTTCCCTCCAGGTCTCACATCTCTCCCATCTACACAAACACAATGGTCCTATCGGATTCATAACAGCAGCCAGAACAAGCAATTAGCCTCCACTAATGCAGGACTGTTCGATTCAACTCCACCATGTGTTTGCACAGATGACAAACAATCAATAAAGCTTTAGGAGACACCAGGATGACAACATCACCCTGGGAAATCTCATGTATGTGAGAGCATGTGCAACACAGACATAAACATGAATTCTTACTTATCTTGTGACTAAATGACAAAGAACGTGTACCCTCTGTAATTTTTCTCACTATCAAGCCTCCATGTGGTGTGAGAAGAATCCCCTGTGATTACTTTTCTACAACACTTCCTCGTTTGAGCACACTTCTAAAGCAGGGGGGTCTGCAGCAAACGGTGGTTTGTGGGAAGATTAAAAATGGATGGTCCGGTTACTTATAAGGAACAAGTGTCAGAAAGGTCTGGATATTTTATGATGCCACTTCATTTCCAAAGACCCAGCTCAGTGAAATATCACAGGCTGCGGTTCACTTCAGTCCAATGCAGGAGAAAAATAGCGACAGTGAACAGACGGGAGGAACTAAGCCAACTGGAGGCGGCTCCCGGCCAAAGTCTGTTCAGTCCAGAGACTCTCGGAGCAGAGTGCCAGCTGATCACACAACAACATACCTGAATCAATCCTGGCACTTACCTCAAGGCCATGCACCAACAGAATGTATTCTTGCATGGCCTTGAGTTTGTGGCGCTCACGTTTGATCAATTCAGACACTTTAGTGGCTTTAAATGTGAAAAACATTTCAACATACGAATGCATTATAGTGACAAACAACACGTGGTGCTCAGTGTTTTTGCCAGTCAGCTGACACCAGTTTATACATCTTTCATACATTCAATCTTGTGTTTTATCATTGGAGGAAGCAGACCTTCCTGCCAGAGGAAAGAAACTGTTCTTGTGTGTAGTTATTTTGGTGCATAGAGCTCTGTAACACCTGCCTGTCTCCTGACTCCGGACTGGTACAGACCCTGAATGGAGGGCAGGTAGGTCCCAGTGTTTCTCTCTCCAGCCTTGACTGTCTGTTGTTCCTGTCCCGTTTGGTGGCAGTGAACCTAACAGTGAATGAAGTGCAGAGAACGGACTGATTGATGGGTGTGCAGGACTGGATCTGCAGCTCCTGGGGCAGGTTGAGCTTCTTTGGGTACATGAAGAACAAACATGGAAACGCGCTTAAAACACTCCCAAACATGTCCAAGTATTCTCAACCAGTCCAATGGAGTGGACGATATTTTCCATCCATCCATCCCCTCTCTCTTTGTGTTATCTTGTCACAGCAGCCCCACTAATCTCCTCCACTCTTTGGCAGCCCTCCTCTTGTTCTCTCTCTCCTCACTCTCCTTCCGCAGCGAGCCGAGCCGGATGACACGTCGGTGATGGCCTTCGAGTGAGTCCATCCTCATTCTCTCTCTGACACTCTTTATAATTACAGAACATTCATCAAATCAGCCTTTGTCCATTGACATGAGCTGCAATTATGGTTCCTTTACCCAATCTTCTCCTTTATGTCTGACGGATTAATCTTATCCTTTATGTATAGATTCAACACAGAGATGTCCGCATCAAATATGCATTGAGTTGAACAAAGTTGTCAAGCTGTCTCCGTCATCGTCACTCAACATCAAGTCTTTATTCATGCATAGAGAAAGCGGAGAATAGGGTGTCTAAGAAATCGGGCAATTTTCTTTCTATGTTGTATATAGTTGGAAAAAATAATGCAAAACAAAAGATAAATAGAGAAAGAAATGTCTGAAGAAACATTAAAGATTAAAAATCAGTGGGCACCCTGATATGCAGTGCTCAGACCTGTGGTATCTAAGGGTGTCAGTGTTTATGTAAGCATGTAATCTTCATAAAAACACAAATGCTAGGAGGTCTTTAGAGAGCAATGCATGCATGAATGCACTTATATACAGTACAAGTACATTCCCCAAGAGGATTCAAAGAGGCGAACACTGTATCTCCACTAAGGGCTTAATTATGTAGGCTTGATGAGTTCATTTGGTCAGAAGCCTCACGAGAACAGTTCACCTTACATAAACTCATACTGCTGGTCCTTTACGTAACTAGAGAGAGGGAGACTAACTCCAGAAGAGTTTTACATAACCACCAACTCAAGAATTCAGTGGTGTGATTCCTTATTTTAATCCTGAGCTTTCTCAGTGTAGGAGCCATCTGTCACTTAGACGAGACACATCAGCCCCCTCAGGTTATTCTCAGCTTTCCAGCTGTCATACATCAGCCTGAGGATACTGAGGAGGAGGTTTTATTCACTGTTGAGTTATCTATAACTGCTGAAACCAACCCAATGATGCATTAAACTTTAAACACACAGGTATTAAAACTTTAAGCGTTGTACCCTGCAAAAACTAAAACTAATGCCTCAATTTTTATACTGCTAACGATGGTATTTGAAATAGGTTTGCAAATTTTGAGTTTTGGTCGAATTGACTTATATTTATTTTTTTGGTAGGACTTTTTACAGTGGGTAGTGTCTTTTTCTTCAAAACTGTCCACAGCAATACATGGCTGTGCTTCTATTTGTACTTTGGCTTGCTTTTCTAAACAGGAGCTGTGCTCGGCACCATCGGCTGAACGTGATAGAACGATTGATTGGTACCCATCTTCAAAAAATAAACCTTGCCCATTCAAATAATCTCAGGGAACTTGTTTTTGTTTGATGGTTTAGTTTATTTTTGAGCTTCTATACCTTCCTGTAGAAACAGGACCATGAATAGAGAAGGACACTTGGGTGAGAGAGTGGGGAATGTCATGCTGTAAAAGGCCACAGGTCGAACTTGAACCTGGGCTGACTGAGGCTTTATGGACTACAGTACAGTCTATGTACATGGGAATGACTGATCATGGTAAAATGAATGTTTTGGACCTAACCAACCCCTCCAAGTTTCATGTTGAAATCCTCAAACATCTCTGACTTCTTTCATTTAAAAACAAACTGTTGCAGTTTGAATTAACTTACCCTCAGGGGTACGACCAAGGGGAAGACCAATCTAGCAACCTTGATGATTATTCAGCTCCTGGAAGAAACAGGTCTTATTTCAGGTCCATCCAAAGAAGATATGTGATAACTGATAACAGTCCAGTCTGGCAAGGACTTCATCCTCAGTTTCTTAAACATTGTCAAACAGCAACTTCACACCAGAGTGGAGTTGGAGTTGAGTAAAAATGTGCATGAAAAATCTTCTTTAAATAGTTATTTTTAAGAAGTGTAGACTTATCATTTAAAACAAAAAAAAAGACTAAACTGCAGATAGGTTTTGGAATTATATCCCACTTAGTCTGTCTTCCTGCATGTAACCAAACCCTGCTCAAACATGATTAATCAGGTTTACTTGAATACCAAACTGAGATGTTTTCAAATGAAAAAATCTTGCTCCTTGTCAACAGATTATACTTCCCTTCGTAGATATGTGTTTATAAAGATGGCAGGAACGATAATGCTTGAGCTGCTTATATGCGGATTGTCTACTTTAAAATTGATCATTAATTAGATATGAATTAGCTTATCAATGAATAGCAAATTCACATAATGAAATACTTGCATGAGTTAATCTGTGAAAAGTTACTTTAAAAACACTGATGAACAAAGTTGGATCAAAGCTTTTTTCAATGTCCCAGAAAAACTCTTGATTTACCATCCTCACAAGTTTTCTCCACTCTCTTTACTGCTTTTGTCTGTCATTAGACATTCTTCTGTCTCATTGTATCTTTCTGCTTCCCTAACAAAGCTGTTATGGAAGCAAAACAATGACTTACAAAGTTTTCTGTAAGGCTCTGCAGTAACCCATTGTGCCTTCCTTTACACAATGTCTTACAAGATCAACTGTATTTCCCACAAAGCCCTCATCATTTAAATCAAGGATTCACACTGTCCTCAAAAATCTTTTTTTTTTTTTCCCTGCCTTGCTTTTTATTGTCCATTGTCAGCTTCTTCTTTCCAAAGAAGTCGACCGCAGCCCAGTGCGGCCTTCATCACCTCGTAAAGCTTCGACCTGTCCTCTTATAGTTTCTCAATGTCCTCATAAAGCTTTACGCTGTGCTGTCTTCACAACTCTGAAGGCACTTCAAGGCTCACTTCTTTCCCGTTGTGATTCACTTACCTCACTGAAACTGTTTCACAACCTCCCAACATCATGGCCTCTACAGTTAAAGACATCCAACTAACCTAGAACTGCTTTCTGCTGTCCTCATGTGACTTCATTCTCTCCATTGCTTCCCTCTTTTTACATGTTATCTTTTATTTTTTAAGTCGTGTCTTAAGTAACATGTCATCCCACAAAACAAAAGCCTGATTATTGACCCTAGGTTTAAAAATATGACTATCTAAGTACCTGGATAGCATCAGTTTTGCACATGCAGGGTTCAAGATAGCAATAATTAATATTCAACACTCTGTTGCACGTTCAAAATAATGTGGTCGAGTCAGAGAACAACAACTTAAGGATCATGTTGTGAAACATTTGCAGCTTTTTCATGCTAAGACATCAAACTACTCAGTTAGGCTTTTTGAAAAACTCATGGTTTGGGTTTAAACTGGATAATGTACATTAAACGAGAGACCTGAGACATAGTTCAGACAGGCAACTCCAGCTGGACTGATATCATGTGAGCATGTGTTGGCCACTTAATCACTTGAATGTAGGCTCACAATTTGGTGGTCAATTTAAGCTGCAAGACTTCAATCACTACTCTGTTACCTCCACCACTGCCCCACTTTCAAACCCAGCATCCAACTACATGCACTGACTAGTGGGTTTAAGATAGTATCTCATCTTAAATCGCTGCATGTGAAATAAATCTGTAAGGAGTGATGAAGTCGGAGCCTAGACACCAAACACAATGCTTTGCTGCTGCAACAACTATTTAAACTTAAACATGAGTTGTCTAACTGAACCTAATGTTAAAATCTGAACTAAACTAATCAAGACATGCTATGTACAACTTTTGATATAACCTTCAGGGAAGTCCACTCTGTGGATTTTCAACAAGATTTGGACCTTGTTCTTCTAAATGAATGTCACATGCTGCAGTTCCAATTTCTCAACCAATCACCTCCCATCCCTGTAATAAGGAGGTTTTCAAACAACAACATGATAATATCGAGTACAGCATCCACAAATGGCAAATAGGGGAGCTTAACTCTTCATAGTCTGAAGCATTTGAGTGACTAACAAAGCTGCTGTGTTTGATGAGTTTGAATTAAGAATGGTCCACCATGCATTATTCCAAATATTAATACCAATGCTCCTTTCTAAACATGCATGAATCTCTGAGTTGATTTTAAAATGAGGACGTTTTAGCTGATAATGGAATAGACTGCAATTAATGCTGATCTGCTTTATGAGCAACACCAGCAAAATAAGAATAACTGCTGTCCCGAAGTTGGCATCTGACGTTAAAAAGCCTGCTGCCGAAACAGCCTTTGTTTACATTTTCCATGACAGACTCACAGTGAGGTGTGCACCTGAAAATAAAAAAAATGCATGGTGAATTTTTATTGTACAGAAGCTCTCGTCAAAAAGAGAATTAGATCAGAAACTGCTAGCAAAGATCACGATGAGAGGAATGTTCCTTCCATGACTGGTAGAATAACAAACACCTCCAGCTCATAAATAATTTACTGCTATTGGGGCACCTTCTTGTTCATTTTTAAATAGACATATTCTTAATGTTCCCGTGCACCTTCCATCCAGCATGCTTAACATGCAATGAGAAGCTATTACATTACATCATCTACCCTGTCTCTGTTGTAAGTCCTGGAGTCTAACGACCTGAGCGGACTGTCAGCTTGAAGAGTCTTAATCTAGTCCTTTGATTCTGTGTTCCTGTCAGTATACTGCACACTCTGCACTGTGAGTTCACCTTTGCAGCACATAAAAGCTGAATAAAGCGTGCCTGCCGCAGCTGTGGGCCATCACAGGAAACAATAAAAAGACTCTTAAATTGCTCTGACCTTTTTAGAGAACGTTATTTGCCCGCATCAAATGGCTTCCTTGGTTAACTTAGCTCCACAATGCACCTGGGGCATGAGATGCGTATGTTTGTACATGTGAGTGCGTGTGTGTGTGTGTGTGTGTGTGTGTGTGTGTGTGTGTGTGTGTGTGGTAAGCAGATGCCACCCTGAGCTCAGCCCCTCTATCATAGGGGTTTAATAGGCCATAACAATAAAAGAGGCATATTGAGCCAGCCCTGAGGGAAATCAAAACTACTGTACAGAGACTTCAGACACGCACATGAGAGAGCAGCAAAGAAAACAGTAGCGACCTAATTTTAAGTCAGAACTGTTCTCTCCTCTATCTTCCTTCCTATCAATCTCACATCTTTTCACTGTTGTCTGATCAGGAGAGTTACTGCATCCTGCAAACAAAGACTGGGAGAAGGGAATGCATTTTCTGTGTATCTACATTCATTGGAAGTGATGTGTGTAAGAGCATGTGTGTGCAGGAGGCCCATATGTTGCATTATGCAGAGGGACTTGTTAACATCTGTGTCAGTTATGACAGTGGTGGCTCTCCTCTTGTCCATCCCTCTGTGTCTTCCTTCATCTCAGCAAACAAACTTCCTTTTCATGTGCCGGCGGTTACATTTAAGCCTCCGTGCTCCTACGTGCCTTCATCTGTTATTGTTTGTTTGTCACAATCTGGCTCTTCAGCGCCTTATTCTTCATGAAACAAAGCCATCGCCTTCATTAAGGTACCTCAGGAACCAGTGAATTATTCTCCACCCTGCTTTGACATGGAACAATATGTGTTTGATTATTTCCAAAAGCCTTTGTAGAAAGCATCAGTATCCATGTAAGGAAACATGGATCAATGCAGGTATGGCATTCAAAACTATTCCTTTTGACACTGTGCAATAGCAAACGTCAGTGGCCATGTTTATTGTTTTGATGCTCTGAATTGTCACTTTGACCGTCACATCTTGGATTTTTGCAGCAGGAAGACACAATATTTGTGCAAGAGAGTAACCTGTGATGAAGTTTCATTAAAGTCGTATGAGGTAGCATAGGGGGCAAAATCCCTCTTAAAGGCAGAGCGTAATGGGTCAAACAAACATGACTTAATCTGCAAAACCAGCAGCTCAGTGTAGCCACCGTGACCACCACTTGGTTTGTGAATGCACTTTTTGAAGCCTAAAGTTTGGTGTTATATTTGTTACCATTTTGGCTTGCATGCCATTTTTCCAAAACTTACATCTTCATTGTAGTTGATCCATGGAAGCAAGATGTTCATTATTTATAGCCATGTCCGAATAAATACAAGGGTTTTGTCCCAGACTTTGCTCTTAACCCCAACATAATTAACAAAATGGGCATTATGCCCAAAGACAACATTCAAATATCAATGGAGACAAACTTTTAAGAAAGGTTTAATGAAGCATTAAATCAAATGGAAAATAGGCTAATTTCCCATAACCAGATTTTTATATCACCTAGTGCGGTCGCCCTCTGCATTAGATAGAATGCAGGTAAAATGCATTTTATTGTTACAATAATGTATATTAATTATTCTATTTTAATTATGAGTCCAGTGGCTACATCCATTTCTCTTTAATGTATTTAAACCCAAACTACAGTATTTACATTTATCTTCCAAAGTTGTTTCTGTGCCACATTTTATTTATGTTTAGACTGATTTCTGATTGCTAATTTGGCCATCAAGCTTGCATTGTGCACATAACTGACAACAGCAGAAAACCTAGATCTTATATTTTTAAACACATAGGGCAACAGACCAGAGTCATGGTGAAAGGGCTAACGAAGGTCAGGGCCTCATGCAGTGACTTAAGTTGACACCACTCTTCAGTGTACCTGT
Source organism: Notolabrus celidotus (assembly GCF_009762535.1). Lineage (NCBI taxonomy): Eukaryota > Metazoa > Chordata > Actinopteri > Labriformes > Labridae > Notolabrus > Notolabrus celidotus. The sequence continues at coordinate 24,018,806 of NC_048273.1, read as the reverse complement.
AAAACATGTTAAGTTACAATGAAGACTGGTAGAACGAGAGTTCATTATGCACTGGCATGTAAATACAACAGTACACTCTGAGTCATTCACCAGAGATGACTAAATAACGAGCCCTGGGTTTCTGCTTTTATTGGTGAGGCACTTCCTGTTGGGCTGCCCTTTAAACTCCTTTTATTTTTATTTATCCAACTCAGTTCAGTCCTAGAAACAAGTCTTATCAAAACCTTCCTAAGCATAAAAGTTTTGAGGATAACAATAATTTTGGTTCCAGATTACCTCGTCTTTGGTTACATTGTCCCGCTCAAATCATACCACAGCTGACATCATTAACTCTAAGTCCTGCATGAGTCATACTCTTATGGTCTCTTAGGGATAATCTTGATTCGAGCCTGTTGCTGCTGCACACAGACACCATTCATTACAAGCTTTCAGCCAAATTAGTTAAAAAAAACCAAGAGGAAGCTTACATCTACAGGCTGCTATAACACACATACATGTGACTTTAAACTCACATTGCAATGGTTTTACAAGATTTAAAACACTCTTGTTCCTGGGATACAGAACACAATATTGCACATGCTAGGTAAATATGGTTTGAAGAAAAATTTCCTTTCTGACAAGCTTGGCGTGAGAACAAGATAGAAAGTCAGATGGGAAAAAAGAGGCTTAGTGGGAACAATAAAATGCCAGAATAGGACAGTAGAAGAAATGAGACAGTATAAAACAAATGATTCGGCTACATTAGGACCACATGAAGAGCAGGAAGTCAAGAAAAACTTGTGTTGAGTTATGATGTTGTGTCCAGTCATCATGTTTGTGTGTGAGATGTGATGTACTGCCTAATAACCCCTCAGTCATCTCAAACCACACTCCTGACCCTCTGGTGTCCCACTGCATGTGACTGTGAGTGTTTTGATGATATGTGTGATTCATCAGGTGTATGAGTGCTACAGGATTTTCTGTGACATGTCCGTGTGGAGCTTCACACCATCTATCACACTGTGAACACTTACGGGAACTCATGGGGCAATTTTACACCCAGAGACCCCTGAACAACGTGTGTGTGTGCATGTGTCTGTGTGTGTGGCCGCCTTCAGTAAAGTGTTGATGTTCTTACATATCAGCTGACCTGCTGTCCACACACTCTTGCCTCTAGTTAGGCTCATGTTAAAGGAACATTTTGAGCCCGCTATTCAGCTCCTGTCAATCAAACCCAGCGGAGATGATTGGCAGCTGGAGGGCCGACAGTGACAAACAGCAGAGAGCTGATGTGAGATCGATTTGGCTTCATGCTGGCCTCATTTTCTTTTAGAACATACAATTCAGCTACTCACACACACAAATACACAAACAATTAGCCCCTGAGTTACCCCACTTTTTAGTATCACACAGTTTGAATGTGTGGTTTGAATTAATAAACTGCAAACATTAGTCCTGTCAATCATTATTAAGACATATTTCGATTTATACTACTGTCATGGTTTCATCCCCACGGCACTCACACGAGAAAGTGGTGTAATTGTTGGGGACTACTTTCAGCAGAGATAGACAGAGTGCGTCTGGCTTTTGCAGAAGTTTATGAAACTATTTTGGCAAATAACACATTTTTTGTGTATCACAGCATGTTATATATCCATTGTTGAAAAATGAAGCAAAAGGTGCAAAAAGACTGCAGTTCAAGGGATGTCCACTTTGGGCCGGCTGCAAAAGTCAAGGAAACCCCATTGGGTCCCATATAAAAATGGTTATTGTTATAGCTGAATTCAACATGTTTACAGCCTGGTACAAAAATGGCTTTGGCCACTGTACCACCTTACTTTATTTACACAAACAGTACTGAGGGTGATTTTTTTTATCTGTTTAGATAATATAAAGGCTAAAAGTTGCACATTACTTACATAACATGTTGTGGCTGTTTGCCAGGGGACTCAAAGCTGGTCTAAGCTGGACCTCTGTGCCTGTTTCTTTCAACTGAAAATGAGATAGTCAGTATTTCAAATATGGTGACACCATTGGGCTTCAAAACATCTCTTCAGAAACCACTATGTGACATCACTGAGATTACATCCATGTTTTATACAGTCTTAGTTAATTCCTTTGTGCAATAACCAGACCATATCACTTCAAACAGGAAAATTACAGAGGCAATATAAGGTGCTTTATGAGGCGGCCTAATTTTCTCTCAGAATGACAAAGGAAAAAATATAGAAATTATAAATGCTGACCAATAAAAAGAAACAATCAAATAAGAGGAAAGGGGACAGAGAAGGGTGCTGGTTTATAGGTACAGTGGGTAATAGTCCTTGAAGTAGGCGACCTTACCCCAGGTTCCCACTCTATCCACTGTCCTGTCCTCTAAATAAAGACGAAAAAAGGATGTTAGTTAAAGGAGACAGAGTTAAATTCAAATTGTAAAATGCAGTTATGGCGGCAGATTAAACGCTTGCAACAAAATAGTTTGAAGAACATCACTCAAATGCAAACTGCTGTTCTGTGTGTCACTGACATTTAAATTGGTTAAATCCCACTTGTTACACCGTCCTGCTGCTACAACTCACAAGGCAGTTGAAAACAACTCCATATAAATTAACCATTTATACCTACACCTATCACACAGATTGGTTGCTGTAACAAATTGCTAGAAAAGATCAGAACAGTCACTAGTCACCTTTAAAGTTGCGTTAAAACTAAACTAAATGTTTTTAAAGGTCATTAGATGTTTTGCAGACCTGGGGTCGAGAATGCATTGTATCCTATCATGATAAGTCACAGAAGACTTTACTTTTTTTTTATATAAGATGATCTGTTGTATGGATTGTGAACTAAAACACACATGCTGCCTTTAATGTGGCATTTTAAGCAATCTACAATACCTGACTTAAGCTGCAAACACTGTTCTTTTTGGAAAAGTGACAGGTGAATGTAAATTAAACTGTAATAATGGCTTTAATAATAATAAGGGGGCTCCATACCATTCTGATGTACAGTGGTAGTCTTTTAAAAGGATCCTACAGGGCAGGGTCACACACTCATCAAAGACTCGCACACATTCAGATATCCTGGCCTTCAGGTATCCATTAAGTTTGGAGCATTAGATTGTGCAGGATGCTGCACAGACAGTCAGATTACTCCATATTCAAGGGCACGGCTCATGCTGAACCTGTGGCTGTGAATCCCTTTTGAATTTGCCATGACGCGCAGAATAGGGCCGTCGGGGAATGAGCTGCAGGCAACGAGTGTGCAGCACGGAGGTTGATGGAGAGCTGACCCTCCACATCTCCGGCAGAATCCTTGCCAAATGGAACGGTCCAGAGGTTGCAAATTGAGACCCGGCTTTGTTCAGCGGATGATAGGATTCGGCATGATTCATAGGCCTATTATCAAGCTTCTCGATGTGTGTGTGGGTGTGTGGGTGTGTGTGAGCTCTGTCCATGCACACTGTATAATGGTCCAAGGGGTGCAAATGGAGACATGCAGTGTCTTATTGTTGAGCTGATGATAGGATTCACACGCACATTATGGCAGCTCTTGTGAGACACTGAAAGCTTTAATGGATACGTGTGAGAGTGTGAGAAAGGCTTTTTATGAGGGAGCAGATAGTTCTTTCCTTTATGTGTCACCTCTTTTCTTACTCTGTAGGTAATGGGAGATGTGAGTTAGCGAGGTGCGTGTGTTTTGCTCACCCTTGGGTCTCTCAGCAGTAACCCCGATTAGATGTCATTTCACAGTGTGAGGAGAATTCTGATTGTATTACAACTAATCCAATCCCACCTTGTTTTTTACAGCTGACTACTGTTACACCATGTGTGCGTGAGTGTGAGTGCATGTGATTTTGTGTGTAAAGCTCTGAATTCATTGAGTTCCCGCTGATGTGTGATCTCACTGTGAGACTTAATATCAGGCTCTGTAGTTTCATTGGGCTGTCTCTCAGGGCTGTGTGTGATCACACCTCTTTGACGCCTGTAAAGATTTTCCATTACAGGGATTAGATGACAGCGTCAGTCCCTGAGGATAAACAGCAGCAGAAAAATGTTCACATATGAGTTTTTGGAAATATACATCTAAAGGGAGCTGTCAAAAAAGCAAACCAAATGAGACTTTGTTGTATTAATCTTGATTTCTATACATGCATGAAGATAAATCTCAGACTTTCTCTCAGAGACGAGTGGTTCTGCTGTGATTTAAAGATTATGACAGCACTGGCAGGCTCTGCCAAGGCCTTCTCTGTGGCCCCAATCAAGCATTAATGGACGAAGCGGAAAAATCATGTGACAGTGTGGATTTCTGCAGCAGGGAGAAGGTCAAAGGCCTGTTAGGAAACTCAGAGTCATTATGCCGATGAAAATTAATGCTGACCTTGCCCTGTGGGGAAGCAGTGGACCAGATATGCCCCATAAAAACAATCTCAAGCCATTAAAGACCCAGTGAGAAACCACACAGTGTTGGTATGCTGCATGTACTAAGAATAAGATCTTATTATCCCTCCTATTTGAAATACATTCATCCACAGGTGACACTAATTAAACTGACAACTATGACCGTCATATTGGATCCTCCTGTCATAACTTTTTCACACTGTCCTTGTATAAACTAACCCTGATTATATGATGACCCCTACTTTAAAAATTAACTTTAAAATGTGTATTCCTTCAATCCACTTCTCAGTAACCGACTCACACACTCCTATTAATGTCGAAACGGCAACGTTGAGGATCACAGTAAGTTTTGTCTGGCTATTAGCGTCCTTTTGAGCTTGCCATCTCATCAACCATTATCTTAAAGTCAGCATCATACATTTGCGTGGGTTGATGAATAACTCCTTTTGAGTCTCTCTGTTTCTGGAGATCACTGCGTCTCTCCTTTATTCAACCTCCTGGTGCTGTGGTTGTGAGTGAAGGCTGGTCTCAGTCTTTGGGGTTCCATGAAGGGGAAAGAGGTGTTATGACTGTAGCGTAATCCCTGCTTGCAAATTCAACTAATGACAGTACATCTACTAATTTTAGATTTTGATCTCACCTTCAAGGAACACATATAAATATCTGAAATATTATCAAGTTTAACCTCTCAGATCTCCACCATATGAGACTTTTTCTTAACTCACAGTCAGCAAAAGCTGATACACAAGCAATTATATTATCTCACATTGCATGCTGTTTCACATCCTGGTCACAGAAAACAACCCGCACTTTAAAACCCATCAAGTCTGTAGTGAAGAAGACACCTCTTCATTTTACATTAATGCATTATAAAAAGGAAGTATAATACTTTAAAAATAAGAGAAATATCAACAAAAGGTTGGAAACTGTCCATGTTTGAAGTTTTAAATGGGCTTTCCCCCTCCTCAATTGGATTAATTTGTCCAGATAACAACAAGATAAAACAATAAATACCAGAGCACAAAAGGGGGAGACTTTGATGCACCAAGGCGTAAAACTACATTGAGTAGTGTCTGTTAGAGGCACACATTTCTGAAACAAATTACCGACTCATATCAGGGAGAGTGAGAACTACTTAACCTTTAAACAAACACTCCAACATTAGTCAAAAACAAACCAGTCATTTACACAAGAATAATATCCGCTCCCAGGTGTTTTGGGTTCATCTTGCATTTTAACCAGTTTATTATGTAGATGTGTCATTTGTAACGTGACAAAAATGCCCTTAATGTTAGTCTTACATCACCCTTTTTAAAGCTACAAGACTGTTATCAAAGAACAGTCTGTTTAACTTGCAGAACACAGGTACTTGGTGACACTGGGTGAACATGGTGATTTAAACAGTTGGTTTTGACCCCAAATGACATTTGTGTAACGCACATTAACAAAATACTGACACTGGGGTGGATCAACAACTCCCATGTCCTGTGTGTCCTGTCTCATGGCTTTGACGAGAGTTACAACATACCACAGATGTTTTCCTTGTAGGGATGCTTTTACAATGCAGTCAGACATTTAGAATAACAGACAAATAGTCATCAGCAGTAATTTAATGTTGATGGTCTAACTAGTTACAAATTGTAAAACCCAAAAAGACAAGTGTGATTTCATACACTGTATGCCTCCATGTTGACTGTACAGTATTATGATGTTGCGGTATCATCAGATGTGTGTGTACCTGAGAGAGACAGGGACAGAGGAAGGAGCCCTCTCCTGCATCACACTGACACCTGATTACATCCCAAGTCCCTCATTCCTGCTGTCCTAATGCAATAACCAGCACACACAGGCACGCACGACCGCACTCACGCACACACGCATGCACGCACACACACACACACGCACCTTAGATGATGAGGCCAGAAGTGCTAGAGTGCTGCATGAGGAAAGTACCAATGTGCCATATTTCATATATTTCATCATAGTCGTCTTACCCTGCCCATACACACACACACACACACACACACACACACACACACACACACACACACACACACACACACACACACACACACACACACACACACACACAAACAGCCAAGCACATTAAGCCAAACAGAGAATAAAGCAGAGCATGCTGGGATAGCGCCTAGATGACACTCTGACAGGATGGACCACAGAGACTAATGGATGACATTACTGGTAACATCAGAAGTGTGTGAGTGTGTGAGAGATGATATTAGAGTGTTGGAAGAAGTGTGTTGAATCATCCGTCTTTTCTGTCATCTCCGCCAGTGCTGCACTTTTGTGTTTTTCTGGTGATTTTTTGTAGAGTCTCACAAAATACCGGCACTCACCTCTGACTATTGACCACATTATATTCTTTAAATGCCATAATTTTTACCAAAATAGGACCTGCCTCAGATTGCAGCATACAAGTTAAAATCCATTACAGAAATATCACAGAGAGAACAGAATTGGTTTGCTGAGAGGAAGACTGGAAAAGGCTCAAGCAAGGAGGTAAATATATTGCTCGAGTGGGCCATTGTGAAGCTCACAGACCAATGTTCGATAACTTTCTTGTGCTCGGCGTAGCAGGTCCTGCAGTGTCCTCACATCGATTGACATTAGTAACAGCGTTGCCTGGAAACCTCCACTCAAACTATTCCAGGAAGTAGAGGGCGATAATGTCAGTGATGGATTCTGGGCCTACGTCTCCAGGGTTACTCACGGACACTTTTATCAGCGTGAAGGACATATAATTAAGTACACAGAACATGGTGTGCATCAGTGAGTGTGTGTGTGAGAGTCTGTGTGTGTGCGTGTGCGTGTGTGTGTGTGTGCTACAGAGAGCAAACACTATCATTAACTGTTTTTTCATGTTAGCTCCCTCTACAGAAGCCAGATAACAATTCAAAGTGTGCTTATCTCCAGTCAGAGCCAGCATACTTCACTCCATGTTTTCTCCGCCACAAATTGTCTCAGAGTGATTGCGTGTGTGTGTGTGTGTGTGTGTGTGTGTGTGTGTGTGTGTGTGTGTGTGTGTGTGTGTGTGTGTGTGTGTGTGTGTGTGTGTGTGTGTGTGCGTGAGTGTGTGTGTGTGTGTGTGTGTGTGTGTGTGTGTGTACTCATGTGGTCGCAGGTCTGTTCAACTAATCGTATTGATTTTGAGCGTGCAGTCCTGAAGCTAAGCTAAAAAAAACAACATTAAAGTGAGTGGAGGGATGACAGAGAGAGGAGGAGATATGTGGTGATGAGGGATTATCTGTGTTTGCCTTCTAGAGCTTCAATAAAATACCAATCAAGTTTTTTTTTTCACCTCTGCAGAGACTTGACAGTTTATTTGTTCAAATCAAACCAAAGCTGGAGAGGGAGAAGTTGAGGTCCTGTTTTGCTGACCTTTATTCACTGGAGGATGCTGCAGGAAGGTGGTCACAAAGGACATCACTCACTGAAAACAGCATATCACAATGAAATAATTTGTTTCTGCAGCAGCTAGATATTTCTCAATTCTCCCATAAAATGTAAAAGCCATGTGACCCCACTGAGGTACCCTGAGCTTAAAAGAGCATAATTGACTAATTAAGTAGATTTTTAAGACATAGGCTACATGACTTTAATTACCAGTTTAATATGTTATGGGATTAACGGGGTCATTACTAATTAATCCCTGGTTCATCCCTGAGGTGCTCAACACTAAAGCCAGGCCCATAAATAGTCACTAAAGTCCATTTCAAACATATTAATTAAGATAAGTAACACCTTCAATCATCAGATAATATTTTGCAGGTTATTCTAAAAAAATGTATTACTTATAAAATGTCACTTCACATAGAGCCAGAAGTATTCACAACCCTGTGGAGTCTTACCAATCATGCATTCGCAAAAACAACTAGAATTTCCCTGCTGATGTCATTTTATCCTGGTTTGGTTGTGTGCTTGATTTATTTCATTCTCCTTTTACACTTTTTCACTTTCCTGTCTTTTCTTCCTTTGTTTATTTCCCCACCTTTGCAATTAGGTGTGCAGCTGTGCATCCTTCGAAGGCTGCATGTCAAGAGCCAAAATGTGTCCCATTCCAAAGGCTCCTTCAAAAGCGTCAAAAAATGCATCCCACCTTTCCTGGGCCACGAAGGACACCGAACATATCCTGAGATACATTTGTGTGGCGGGCTCTTAAGCAGTAAGTAATACACTTTTAAATGCAAGTATCTGCTTTCAACTCATTTGGGTGGCTGGAGATAAAAATGCTTAAAAATGAAACTTAAAATGACCTCTAAAATAATACCTAAAGTTACCTGACATTGGTTATTAACAAAGGAAACAGCAGCGGCATGAAAGAGTAAGCGCAGGCAGTCCTTTGTAGCTCACACAGTCTTATTTTCAGTTTGGCATGCTCCCCTGTGTTAAAACACAGCTATTAGGTGCCCTGCACTCACTGTTTTCAACTGTGTTTGATAAGTCCCACCTGCCCAGTACATTCGTACTGTATACTCCCTTTCTTCCACCCATTTTTTTTCCAAACCTGTTCCTTACATGGATGTTAGCTTATGGCTCTACTTTTGTTTTACACCTCATGATCTTGCAGGTCTATTTTCTTTGGATGTTTTCTTGCTACTTCAATCTTCCCATCAGTAAGCCTTTTGTTTTGCCTGTGCCTTCATGTGGGTCTCTTTTTTGTACGAAAACAACTGTGACAACTGAAGTCTTTCCAATGTGAAATCTCAAATTTCTTATTCAAACCACCCCTTTAGGAATAAATCTAGTCATTTTTCCAACATTGTTATTTTGTACTGATTGTGCATATTGCTCAGCAGTCTGGTAGGGGAGTAAAGCTGACAAGCAAAGCTGAGTATAGTTGAGGCATCATGAAGCACAAAAGTAGCAGTTACCATATTAGAAAACTGTAAGTCAAATCAGCCACGCCTAAAATTATGAGTAATTATATATAATATATATAAAAGTTGGTTTACAGACTGTTAACATATTAAAGTTTGCTGTCAGTAAGAACATTTTAATATGGCCTCTAACAAGGTTGTCTCAGCTTTTGGAGCCAGCCTTAATTGGACTCTTTAGGAACTGTAGTTTTTGCGCGATCGCATTGGCTCCACTTTCCAATGTCAGAGGTTGCTGCTTGACTAAAACCATTGTTCTCACTAGTGTTTTCTGCTTTTTTTTAAGACTAACAAACCAGACCTGACCCCAGTTCTGATTGGTCTCTTCAGAAGAGTTAACAGTTTGGGCAAAAAAACGTGTAAACTCTGAATTCTAATCGCACAATGAACATAAAAAAATAATATTTCATGGATAATTAAAGTAAATTTAGGTCCCTATGTACAAAGGTTTTGGAAATGTAGAGTTACCATTAAACTACACATTTCTAACATAATTAAGCATTCTTGTACATGCATCAGACCTATTTAGCTTACTCAGCTCCCTTGCTTCATGATGACACTGTGTGATTGCCAGTGTCGGGTTTCTCTCACCATCCTGATGTTGCATCACAAAGGGTCGATCTCAACATCATTCTAAAAATAAGCCATTTCAAAGCTGACTGCTTCTCTCATCTTTAAGAAGAAGTGACACAGATTTGAAGCTAAGATGTCATTGGAAGGGTATGTTTGGCTAAATTGCAGCTTTTCTTCGGTTGCGCTGCGCTGCATGTTTTGTTGGCAGTTGTTCGTGTGTGGAAGTCCTGTGGATAACGTTTGTCTTTAATCAGAGGAGGAAGGTGGCTGATGGTATCATAGTTCAGGTGAATAGGAGACAAATTGGACCTTACAGTGGAGGAGATGCCCTTCACTTCTCCTCCTCCATCAGCTCAGACAATCATGCTTCTTGCCGAACACAATCAATACACACACCTGCTTTTTCAACCACTTTTCTCTGTCTCTCCTCTCCCTCATTCCCCTGCGCTGATGTAATCTTTCTCTGATGTTCGCTCATTCATTCTCACCATAGTCCAGTTTCTCCAGCGGTCCCAGGAGTCTCTTGAAAGATGGTGAATGTCCTCCCATGGACCTGATTGAACAACTCTATCACTGCTCTGCTGTGCCCAGGGACTGTTGATGTAGACGTTTGAAGTTAAAAAGACATCGTGTTCATTCGTAATTACACTTTTAGGGGGAAACTGGCAGGTTATTCAAGACCACTGTGATGTATATACATATGTTAGGGACTGCATTCAACTCTCAGTGCTACATGAGGTCAAGAACCTCAATGACATGGACAAACCAAGCAAGAAAAAGTTTTAAAGGCAGTTGGTAAAGTTAGGTTCAGGCCCAATATTTGTCAAGCTTAAAAATGCAAATTAAAAAAAAGAAGCAGGCATTACCCTTTAAAGTTATCTCTGTTAGTAAATGCATAATTTAAGCAAAGTAAGTTTTCCTCTGATTATATGGGGGTCAGGTTGTGGTGGCCACAGGCAATAGTCCCAGAAATCCATCCCCCTGCATCAATTTCCTGCTGTTCCTGGTGGTGTTCTAAGGTCTTCCCAAGCCAGTTGGGATTATATGTTAAGTTGCACGGCTTAGCAGCCATCAACAACATGGACGAGACCATCATAGTGGCAAGCATGCTGCAAGACATGTCTCTGGAGGACCAGTCCAATGCTGGAGCCCAACAACAACCATGAACAGCCCTATCTCAACAAGCAGAGGGACTTGCATGAGCACTACCTGCTCCTTAAGTCCATCAAGAATGGAATAGAGTGGGGCCTGCTTGAGAGGGAGATGAGCCAATTTCTTGAAGCAGGAGGAACAGCAGACTGTCACTGCATGGGGACCTGCCTCTGGAGACCTGGAGCGTAAGTTTAACCATCACCTCAGGAGACTGCTTGGAGTTCTGTCCGAGCTCACACTGCGAGCCGATCTACCCCAGGGTCTCCTCCAGATTGGAAATACACAGAAAACATTCAAAGGGAGGTGACCAGGAGGCATCCTAATCAAAGGCCCGAACCACTTCATTTGGCACCTTTGGACAAAAAGGAGTAACAGCTCTACTCCACGCTCATCAGGGCTCCTCACCCTATCCCTAAAGTGGATCCCAGCCATCTCTTATATGAAACTCCTTTTGAGCATTATATCTGCGATCTAATTAATGCAGTCTCTGCTCAAAGCTCATTAACAAAGCTGAGGGTTGGAATAAGTAGATGTAAAGACAAGCAGGGGGTCAGCTTACTTTGACAACACAGGGTCATGTCTTAAGTACTTGTAAATAACCTGTGGTTTTAGTAACTTGATGGAAAATGATTACCACTCTATATCACATATACCAGACCAACAAAGATGGCAGCTCCCACTGCAGGGAGGTCTGTTGAATCTGCTATTGCATCTATTTTTAATAAACTTGATTATTTTCATTAATACGAGAACTAACAACTGGACTTGCAGCGTTCATGGGTAAGAAAGATCTGCTGGTCTGCCGCTTTAGGCTAGCACATTTAAAACCTTTTTTGTTGTCTTAAAAGTAAGGAGCATCCCATACACTGGTGCAACCAATAAACCAATACAGAACACTTGCTTGAAGTAGCAACTGCTTCGTTGCCAAAACATGCTGGGTATATAGTAGGAAGAAGAGTCTTACAGCGCCACTTTATAAAAAATGTTCTCTATAATTTCAGTTTAATCATGCATTTTGAGAAAACAGTGATTTACCTTTTAGTAACTAAATCCTGTTGAGTGCTAGTTTGAAAAGACTCTTTAATCTAAGACAACAAGTGGCCTGCAGAGAGTCATGACCCAAGTAGGCGAAGTGGTTGCAGGTTGTGGGTCTGTCAGTACTTCCAAACTACATAATCTACCTCAACTGTACCGTATTTAAGGAACAGGTGATACTAGAAAGAGCTTCATTGTTGCATCAAAATGTCACATTGTGGACTTTGTTGAAAGCAATGGATGTATTCACACAGGGACCTCCCAAAAACTGACCACGTCTTACAATGTGATTTATAATCCAATTTTAAGGGTAATTAAAGGTGGGAATGAGAGAATCCAGTACCCGCAGGATAGGACCTTGCATATCTGCAGACAATTTCTAAATGTTAATGTAATATTATTCATTCAGAATGGGTGAGAGCAAGCTGGATAAAAGGATTAAAACCAAAATAATTCAATCTGTCCCACGTTAGATTATATTCTCAGCCCATTAGTGCCATCCTTTCCTGTATAAAGTGGTTTCAACTAAATTATCTGTAAAGGGTCAAAAGAGAGTGTTTGTGCTGTGTTTCTTTAGCCTTGATTTCCATGTGTTTGTAGGATTCATAGTTTAACTTGGGTATGTTTTCAGTTCTTTGTTTGTCTGCAGAATGACTCCCCCATTAAAAGAAATCAGCCAGTTAGTATTCAGGATTAACTGAGAAGGCCATTGTCATGGCTCAAATTGAGGATTAGACGGTGGTCCCTGGAGGGCAGGAAGCCACTCACCGATCAGCAGAGGGATTGATTTTTGTTGGCCAGACGTGGACGGACGGCTTCGGAGCTTGTTTATCTTTTCACAGACCCTACAGTAGAGGATGAGGATGAGGGGGAAGGAGGGGAAGGTGGAAAATCGAACAGGCTGTAAAGGCAAAGTAGCACAAAGAAAAATCAGGTGTTTTTTATTTTTTTCAGCATCTGTGTGTATGTTAGTGAGTTGAATAATTAACCAAAATTCGTTTTGTTTGTACAAACATGTAGAAATAACAACATTTAAAGCCTGTAAAGCTCTAAAATCTCCTGCCAGGGGCAAAATGAAGCAGCCAGAGAAACATGTCCTTTCAGAGTCAGTTTTTTAGCTTTATCTCGTTGTAATTCCAACAAAAAACAGGAGGCATGTAAGCTTTCTACAAATGCTGAATTGAGCAGACATTGCAGGTGTGAGTACAAATTGTGTCCAAAAAAAAAAAAATCTTCTTCTTGGAAGGGGATCAACTGCCTGCTTTATTTTGTTTTATTGGAGACAAAAAGCTTTCTCTCGCTGCAGCGAGCAGACTTTCAGCAACACTGACAAAAGAGAGGTTAAGCTGCTGTATTAACATGTTTATTGAGATCCAACAGTGTGTGTGTGTGTGTGTGTGTGTGTGTGTGTGTGTGTGTTTCCATGTGTGTGTTAAAGGAGGAAGGGTGGGATGGATTTTTAAATCCCTCTGCCACATTCCTCTGCAGAGATTTTAGTAACTCCACCTGTTTAGCAAGTCATGAAAATCAGCCTGCTCAAAAAATAAAGCAGGATTAACACAAACAGCATGGGGAGTTTATGTGCAGAGAGCTCATCTAAATCTGGTCCCTTTCTTTCTGATATTTTCAGGTGTTGTTTACAAGCATGAAAAACAGGTGTGAACTCCACAGAATTTCTTCATCTGGCAGTCATGATTCAGGTTGTAATGGCATCAGCCTAATCTGTTAGTGATAATATGCACGTGCAACAAAGTACACCTGCAATGTTATAACTGGCAACGTGTGAGAAGTAATTGTTAAAGACAAGCTAAAGAGTCTGGTTAGGATGAGACATGAACTAGACCTCTGAAGGTGTGCTGTGGTGTCTGTCTCCATGACGTTGGCCGCAGATGCTTTAAGTCCTGGAAGTTGTGAGGTGGAGCCTCCATGGATCAGACTTGGTTGTCCAGCACATCCCACAGATTTAATTGAGATCTGTGGACCTTCTTTCCCTGATGCTCAAGCTTACAGCAGTGGTTAGAGGTCAACATGGGCACCGACAACAAACTGTGATGCACTGTGTTCAGAGACCTTGCTATAAGAACCAGCTTTCACTTTGGTGTTGTTGGACCGGACCAATGAGCCAGCTTTTTCACTCCTCATAAACATTAGGGAGCCTCAACCACCCATTACTCTGTCTCTAGTTCACTGGTTTTCCTTTTGACCACTTTAGGTATAGACACTGACCACTGTAAACCAGTAACAACGTACAAAAGCTGTAGTTTCGGAGATGCTTGCTCCCCCTTCTCTCTCTCTCTCTCTCTCCTCTCTCGCTCTCTCTCTCCTCTCTCTCTCTCTCTCTCTCTCTCTCTCTCTCTCTCTCTCTCTCTCTGGTGTCATTTCCCACCGTGACATTTCCACTTTCAACACCATTAGAGAACCTGTGGCTCAGTGTGTGTTAGTTTGTCATGCCGTGTTGTTTCATCACTGCTCTTACATCTCAGTCTGTTTCTTAATTCAGCGAAGAACTTTTAGCAGTGAGTCATACGAGCACTCATCAGTTATCATGAGTGTGACATGGAATCAGATGAGTTTATTAGCTACTGTGGGTGTGTAAGAGAGGCTGTGTAAGCACTGATGTATTAAGTTAAGACTGTGTGCCATTCATGTCATATATTAAAGTTTTGATTTGTGAGATTTTGTCACCACTTGGCATGAATAATACTCTGATACTGGCTGAAAACAATCTGCTTAGTTTTCCCAAAAAGAGTGAATTGTGTGAGGTATCTTAACAATTACATACACTCTGCTAAACTTGCTGTGTACTGGTGTATTTTTGAACAAGAGCTTGTTTCCTCTTTTTCTAATACAAATGAGACCAATGCCGTCGTAAAAAGTCTAGAATAGGGCTGCAAAATGAATCCATATATAGTCAAAGATGCAATATGGCAAAGTTTAACATGAGACATGAAGTCAGTCATCAATGTGCGTCTATGAGCTACATCTTCTTCACTGTTGCAGATATTCTCATGAAGAGATTAATTTTGTAAAACCTAAATAACACAAAATAAAGTAATTACACAATACTATGAAAACATACACGCCATGCCATACACACTAAACATGGCAAATGGCAGCTATATGTGTATGAACATAAACAACACTTATGTAATGATGTAAAGAACTGTAAATGTAAATAAACTTAGAGAAGAAAGAAAAAGGTGGCTGGAGCTGCTGGCTGACTATGTGGCAACTACAGCATCAGTCTCTAAAACTTAACCCAGCTGTGTCATATGACCAAACCGACCAATGAAAAGTGATAGCATGAAATAAACAGCAAAATAAATATATAGAAATGACCAGCAGGGGGAAACAGATACCAAATAAAAATGAAAACTTCTTCCGAAACATGTCATCACAGTTTGATTTTTAATTTTAAGGAAGTTGTGACTAAAAAATGATAATCCACACTGAGCAACACCTTCAAGCTGACTAAGCATGCACTAAAGATACATCAATATTAACAACAACATGACAAAAGTATCCTCTTAGGGACCGATCTACTAAAGGTTTGCGTGTATAAAAACACATGCAAATTTGATAGCGCACGCAAAGCTGACATACTAACCGGGAGCACTGAGGATTGCGTCTGTCAAATGAGCAAAATAGCACTCGCTATCCATTTAGCGTGTTGGCCTTCATGAATATGCAGAATACATGCAGATTATCAGAACATGCAAAATACTGGGAGGAGATGCAAATGTAATTACTTAGCACACGCAATGTGATTTATCAAACCTGAAGCAGATAGCGAGCGCTGTTTTTGCATCTATATTTAGCACCTTTGAAAGGCAGGTGCAAACTGGCACAGCGTTACACACAAATGGCTGCGGGCCTTGTGGCGAGAACGCAGTATGACCGGGCACTTTAAACCCAATAAAGCTCATCATAACATCACTTTACAGCATGCCCGCTACAGCGGGGCATACAAGCATTACTACATTTTTTACACATGGTCATGTCATTTTGAAGTCAATCAAACTAACAAACCAAGAAAACACACACACAAAAAAAAAATAAAACAACACAAATTGAAAGCAGTTCAGCACCACGGATAGCGACCGCATCATTCTGGCACCCACTTTAACTTTTTCAATTAATGAGAGCACAGTTGGCCACTTTATCAATAGTTATAAAGTTTAGTAAAATTGGCACAGCGGCCAACATCTTCACATACAAACAAAAAATCAATATGAACTAGGATACTCGGCCTACTCACCACTATTTGGACGAGCCTTAAGCTCCGCAGACTTGTCCACGATGCGCAGTATGTCCATTTTCTTTGCTCTCAATGGACAACATGGCAAGTCCACTTAGTCTCTCCTGTCCCACCATGCTCCTCAAGGTTTTTTTTTATTTGTTTTAACTTGGAGAATGAGCGCTCAGAAGGTGCAACCGTGACGGGAGGAGTCAAAATTTAAAGCAGGGCCTCACTCAATGCAGAAGTTACTGCTGGGTGGTTGACAATGAGCATTTTTGCCAGATCAGCAACAGACTTTTGCTTTGGTATCTGGTCCCTGAAAGAGGTTCTAAAAGAGAGCAGCTGGCTAGTTAAGCTGGGGGCGATGTCCCGACTGTAGTCATCACTAAGTCTCCAGGCAGCTTGGTGTAACTCTTCATCTCCTGCTTGCAGCAGTGTGTTGGGATGAATTGCCTCAAACATGTCCCCAGTTACATTTAAGCTGGTGAATCTTTGGGAAAGTTGCTGGATGATGATATCAGGACAGGCATTAAAAACGTTCACCCGAAAGTTGCTCTCTGCATCAGTGAGGCGACTGTCTTCATCAAAGTGACGCCTTACTTTTCTGGCCCTATTTGTTTCAAAACTGTGATTGACTTCCCAATTTAGTAGCTAGAGCAAGAGTAGGAGACTTAGCCTCATCAAATTGCTCTCTAAACTCCATCAAAACACTGATTGCGTTTTGGAGTAGAGTACATGGGTTTATTTCATCGGCAGATCTTCTGTTTTTTTTCACAGCATTCACCTTTTCACAAATCGCATTTCTTCTGGCAACTCTGAGATGTCTCTGCTGGAGTACACCGATGTGTTTGTTTGCCTCCTCCACAAAGACCTCCAACTCCATGGCTTCAAACTTCCTCTGAATTCTGCATGTAGAATAGAATTGCAGGGAGGGATGAGGTCGGAGCCGCGGCTAAACACAATTGTTCTGATGATGTCCTTATTAGAGGTATGCCAGTAAGTTTGGATGAAAACTCATAAACCTAACATTAGCTGCACTGTAGAGTTGGATCCAAGACAGAAACTGTGTGCCATATTCCAGAGCTCTGAGACATTATACACTCCTTATTTTCACAGTCACATCTCAATTTGACCCGCAGCTCCTTCCTGTGATCTGCTGCTTCACTTTGAATTACAGGAAGGAGAAAATGATGGGAGGATGGAGGAGGAGGAGGAGGAGTTAGTGGAGGGAGTCTGCCTTGTAATGAAGGGGCAAGGCAGTGATGAGAAGGAGACAGAAGAGAGAGAGGGAGAGTGTGCATGACTGTTTGGGTAAATGAAAATGAAGGTGGCAGATCTGCAGGGCACAGATGCCTGTTGTCAAATCAGATCACTCTCTGTCACATGAACACATGCCAGCCCTGCGCTCACAGTGTGTTTGTGTTTGTGTGAGTGAATAAAGGTCTTCCTGGGAGGAGTCACCATTTGTGTTTCCCAAATTTCCCCCGGGACTCTGGTGCTTTTCCTCTGTTGGACCTGTTGCTTTTTCAGTTAAACCTTTATTTCCAGTAAGGTTTCCTCTCTGAGAGTCAAAATAGGTCTTTCATTTATCTCTTGCATTTTTTAAATTCATAATATTATTATTATTATGTTAGTTTTGGTTGACTGATATCCCGGCTGATGTCGATGCCAATAATAGACATAAGGTCAGCTGATGGTTGATATATATATTGCTTTTACCATTATTGTTGTTGTTATTTTTTTTGCATTTAATGAAATTCAACAGTTTGCAAACAGTAACAACATGAACATTCAAATTTAAAATCATGCTTATCTTAACCAGTGACGTGTTTTTGATGGATTTTTAATTAATCAGAGAGATACAAAAATACACCAGGTTATGCTGATTTTAGAATATGACAAAAATGTATGTAAGAAGCAATATTGAGTATTTAACAAAATATGTGTTATACATCAACAGCTAACTTATGTAGATTTGATCTCCTGTCATCTGCTGAGAAAAACCTCTTATCATTTAGGGGGGTGTTGACATTAGCTCGACAGCAGCTACACTGACAAGGCTGCCTGCAGTGTCTGCAGACACTATTTGTTTATTAATCTGCCTTGTGAGTGTAGGCATTGGCTGATGCTGATTATTTCAAAATGCAATTAATTGGCCAAACTTATTAAATGGTTTATCTCTAAAATAATGCTGCAATGCACATGTTATAAAAAGTGAGGAGTGGTATCATCATTGTGAACTCTTCAAGCTTAATGCTTTCCCTGGATAAAATAAACTTTATTTTGTGATTGAAGTGAAGATTGGTCCCTTTTCCTTTTTGATAGCTTGTTTTTGGACCATCAAAGTTTCACTGTCAGTGAAATATAAATGATGAATGTTTCCTTCTTTTATTTTTTAAAGGTATATTTTGAGGCTTTTTATTACTTTATTCAGAATGGATAGGACAGTGGACAGTGCTGGGAAACAGGGACAGAGTGGGGAGTGAAAAAAGGGGCAGCAGGTTGGAATCCAACCTGGGGCACGTGACTCAACCACTTGCGCCCCGTGAGTGAGCGTGTGGTTGTACAAATTTAGAATCCCGGCCGGGGCGAGCAGGAGGTGGATGATTCCGGCACAGCTTGAAGAGATTCGAATCACCAGATACTGACTAAAGATATATGTAAAGAACCCCCCCCCCCCCCCCCCCCCCCCCCCCCCATTTCCACAGTTGGTAATCCTTCCACTGATCAGCTTCTTTGTTGGACCAGTTAACGTCAAACTGAGCATTTCAATTCACAGTCAAGTCTAAACATGAGCCTGCTTTTAGTGTTAATAACAGTTATAACAAGGAACAATACACTCAGTTTGTACTGCCACCAAAGTATGGTCAACTTTGTGAAAGGTAACTTCACTTCAGAAACACTGAAACAGAGAGAAGATGTGATTTGAGTTACACCTCGCCCGCATGTTGCAGAATCACTTTTGATTGCATCCTCTGCAAACAGGTTTTTCTTTTTTAATAGTTTTAGTAGTTATTGAAGTTGAAGTTCTGTATGTTTTGAAGACAATGTTTCAATTGAAATCTCAGGATAAAGGGATTTCATAGCAAAGCTTGAGGTTGTTTAGTGTAGAGTGAGGGATAGGGGAGGTTTGAAAATATTTTGTTGCTGTGCAGAAAACGTGGGGCACGACTGGTTTACTGCATAAAGCTTGTCTTGATCAGGTGAATAATTTCAGTTTAATCTCCATAAATATCAACTGAAGTTAAGTTTGAAATGAACACAGGATAGATTGTTAGCTATCAGTGAGAAGAAGAAAAACACTCTCAATGAAAAACACCCTTTTTGTTTATTGTGTGTGTGTGTGTGTGTGTGTGTGTGTGTGTGTGTGTGTGTGTGTGTGTGTGTGTGTGTGTGTGTGTGTGTGTGTGTGTGTGTGTGTGTGTGTGTGTGTGTGTGTGTGTGTGTGTGCGTGCGTGTGTGTGTGTGTGTGTGTGTGTGTGTTTGATGCTCCTTCTCTGTTTGATCACACCGCTCCTCTCTGTCTCTCTTAGTAACTCCACATTATGAAAACATGAGCTTTGAAGAGTTCTGGCCGACATGTTTCTTACCTGGAAGGAAAATCTGTTTTTCCCCTGCTGAGAAATTATTCATGACCACTGAGAGAGACACAGACAGAGAGAGAGAGAGAGAGGAAGAGGCTCTGCACTTTATTTCTTTCCTTCTTTAGATACTTGGTGTGTGTGTGTGTGTGTGTGTGTGTGTGTGTGTGTGTGTGTGTGTGTGTGTGTGTGTGTGTGTGTGTGTGTGTGTGTGTGTGTGTGTGGGTGGGTGTTCACATAAATATTTATTTCATCTTTAGCTTGTGCGACACAAGAGGCTCGAGAGATGCTAGCATCTGTCAGCTGGTCAGCCCAATTCTTTGGTATCTGACACAAAATCAAGAAAATGATGACATTACAGCTTATTGTTGCTGTTGATGCAATAAAAACTAATAATTCTACCTTTTGCTTACAATGAAAAAAAGAAATAGCCTGGAAAAAAAAAAGTAGCCTTTCTATTTCCTGCTCTTCCTATGACGGTTCCCCCTTGACAGATTTCCTTCCACAGTCTCGGTCCTCAGAGTGACTCTTTATTGTCGTTCACAGATGTCTGATGAGTCTTTGTGACGTGTGAAGTTTTATTAAAACTGGTGCAGAGCTGCAGTGACACATCATGTGTTATTCACAAGAAAGCCTGAGATGAGGGACCGGAATAACAAGCAGAATTTGCAACTTGCTCGTGGTGTAAAATTCATCCCCCCTGCTGTGATGAAAAACGTCCGTCAAAATGTGTTTGAGAAAGAAAAGAGGAAGTGAATTACACTTCAGCTGAACCAGGAGAACCAGACACTTTGTTTTTTAATGATTGTTCTTAAAGTTGCTCTGCAGTTCAGCCTGTGGTCATTAATTAAAAACCAAAGCAGAGTGCTGAATTCAGATCCTCCCAGGGTTGAAACAGTGCATTCTAATTCAAAGCAGGACGAGACTCTCAGCTTTTTGGTCTCATTTGATGAGGCTGTCAGAAAATGGCTTTATTCTTGCTTTCTACTGCTTTTCATGAGTTTGATCTTTGCCTTCCTCCCTCCTCTCTCTCTTGCTCTCAGCAAATTAGAACATGACCCAATTTCAGTCCATTTTTAAGCAGCGAGCTGTCTGTGGGAGTTAGATAACGCTGGCTCGCAGCCTGGTGGGTGTGAAAGACTGCGTTTCTCACCCATATATGTGTGTGTATATGTGTGTATAGGAGGAACTTATTGTACCGCTTGGTATGTTGCCTGAATCCCTGAAAAATGCAGAATTCACACATTCACTATTGATAGCACATTGCATCATTTAGCACTGGAGGCGGAGGGAGCTGATGAAACGGGAGGTGGGTGATAGAGGTGAGTAAAAGAAGTCCAGTCTTAAATTATGTTTTCTGAAGTGTGACCCTGCTCGTCTTCGATCAGTCCCTCCACACAGACCTCCACTTTCATCTTTTCTTTCTCTACCTCCTGCTGCGCCCTCTCCCCCCTTTCCTCCCTCCCTTCATCCACCCATCCGTTCATCCATCTGCACTTTGCCTCCATCCCTGGCATCATTACCACGGCTCCACGCTGGGCCTCATATACTCGTCTGTCTTCCCTTCTTCATCTTCTAAGAGGGGAAACATGAGGAGGAGGAGATGGGTGGAATGGCTGGATGGAGACAGAGATGAAGAGGGTGAGGAGGATGAGTGAAGTGATGGAGATGTTGTCAGGTGGAGGGAGATGTGGAGGAGTTCCTCGTCTGTCAGGAGGAACGACCACAGTGCCCTTGGCTGAGATGAGTGGGGTCCTTATGGAGGCAGAGCGAGCATGTGCACGTCTGTAAATGATCTCGTACACACTGATTCATCGCTGGACGTATGAGGGTGAAGTCACGCACACATACAGATGCTCTGCAATCATCCTGTCCATGTTGAGGCGCCACAATCACCTGCTCTTCATGGGCAGACAGCTTTCAAAGCTCTTAATAATCTAGAATGAAGCCTCTAGAGTTCTCCTCTCAGAGAAGGAAGAAAAGGCAAATGATGATGATTGTTTGAAGGTCATCTTACTCGTCCCTTACATATAACAAGCTCACATACTTTGAAGAACCCAAAAGTATTTAAACTGTGATTCCAGACTGATGAAGCTTTTTTTTTTTAATTCCAGTACTATGTAAAATGAAAATGACTCTCTAGAAACATTGGTTCAGCTTATTCCTTACATTAAAAAAAGTCAACAATGTATTCATGTCACATGCACAAATTAAACCACTCCAACAGTAACAGTTTCCAAACTTTAGACATATTTTATAGCTGTTACCGGCCCAAGACTCATAAATTGTATTTCTTCTCTCAGCCAATTTTGGTTTGGAGGTCTAAACTGACATTATTAATGATGGCTTATACTTATCTACTCCAGTCTGGAAGTTTCCAGATGCTGCCAATATATTATCATTATCATTTATACACTCTGCCAAGCCCTTCCCTTGCAAAACTAAAGTGCTGAAGATTAACTGTTCTGGCCGGCAAGGGCAGATAATCTGCAACAGCCCAAACAAGCTCCATTAAGAGAAACATGCTGCAAATGCTCAAAGGATTCAAATTTAAAAGCATATGCAAAAGTCTAAAAAAACGCAAAAAGTGGAAACATGCTGCAAATGAATAAAACATGCTGCAAAAAGCTGTAAGAACTGCAAATGCGCAAACAACGCAAAGTCAATAACACACAAAACCAAAGCATCAACTGAAAATCTCTCCAGACTTCACAACCTGGAATTACGTTAAGTGAAACAGCTTTATTACTGATAGGACAAAAAAGAGGAGCAGAGACTGAATTTTCAACAACCAGATCACATAACAATAAACGTCACCAGAGCAGATCATTTGTGAGAACCAGGTCTTGTTGTCTGCTTTGCAAAAACATGATTATAGGCACGTAAATAGAATATGCACTAATGAGGAAATAGTTCCTGATGGATAAAGTAACCTCAGTTAGCCTTGCAGCTAGCTATACTAGGCTCCAAGTACAAGGGTGTGTTGGTGTTTACATCTCTTGCAACCACTGGGGCTGCAGACCACTTAAGACATTGGTTGGGAAATTGCCGTAGTATAACAACCGGGAGTAATACAGTCAGTACAGCCGAGAGATTTGCAGCAACATGTTCTGGACGCTGACAGCGGGGAGATGATAGATGCACTTTTTGTAAAGGTAGAAGAATATCAGGCCTCGTTTTGTCCCTCCCTCTTCAGCCCCAGGAGACCT
Source organism: Notolabrus celidotus (assembly GCF_009762535.1). Lineage (NCBI taxonomy): Eukaryota > Metazoa > Chordata > Actinopteri > Labriformes > Labridae > Notolabrus > Notolabrus celidotus. Next base: position 23,995,745 of record NC_048273.1, on the reverse strand, counting down.
TGACCTTAGTCTGCTCTCTCTCCCAGCAATGATGAGCTATTTCACTCAGCGCACCTACAGGCCTGGAGGAGTTCCTCTATTTTGGCTTTTTGGCAGCATGCTCTTTTCATCTGCTATATGTTGTGTTTGTTTAAGACTTTAGCATGCAATTCTGAATGTGCATAATTTCTGCATCTGCAGCAAATTTCTCCCAATGGAGATTGTTCAGGCCATTGCTGATCATCTGCCTTCTCGGCCACCATAGTACACTATGTTATATTTCAAAAATGATCCATCTATGAGTCTGAAAACAGCCCCTTTGCTCTTATGTCGACTCTAAGGCTGAGCGACAATCGAATAAAACAAAAGCAGAGAAGGTGTGTGAGGTTGACTGCTCGCGTGTTTGTCCAGAGTGTGTTTTATGAATGTGACAGAGTGATACTGAAGTGAAATATTGCCTGAAGTCTCCTCTGCTGCTGAACTTGAGCCTCACAGTCAGTTTTCATTAGAACAGTCTGCTCTGCCATCATCACAGCCAGCGGCCCCAAGACGTCCTGCAGTTCCCCCGGCCATTCATCACCACTGACACACACACTCTCAACACAACAGATGATTTACTCCTTCAAAAATCTCTGTGTTAGTGGACCTCCTCCTCTCAGCCTCAGAACTGCAGCTGCTCTGTTTCAAGTTGTATGTCTGTATCAAAGATGTTTTGTCTCTTTGTGAGAAGCTGAGTTGTGTCTGTAATGCTCTTGGGAAGCTAAGGTAAGCCTGTCGTTGTTAATCAGCTACTTATGCCAAAACGGAAACATCCTGAAAAATACAAGATAAAGGATTCTGGTCCTTTTCTGGTCAGAGATCCACTCTACAGATTAGCACCAAATGTATTTGATATTTTTGGAACCAGAAGAAGTGGAGACATCTTTTAAACAGACTTTAATTCAGGTGCTTCTTCATTTAGTGACTTAGTTTTTAAAGTTTCATCAATCATAACAGTTCAAATAGAAGTTTCTAAACTAGTTCATATAAGATAGTCTGATATACCGTCAGAACAGCTCTTTTATTTCATAGCTTGTGAATCTCTTCCATCCCCAGCTGTCTTCATTTCATCATGTAAAACTCACTAAGCCTAGAACTGACACACACATACACAAAACTACATTGACTTTTTCTCTTTTAACACCCCATGCACACACACACTCATACATCCCGAGCACCCACAGTTGCCTATATAACTAAATATTTAATGGGCACGTCGGAGCAGCTTACTGTATGTAGACGGGCTGGGTTGGCTTCAGACTGCTAATGGGATATTTATGTGTGAGCAGGGAGACGGCTGCTGTTACGACAACCAGCCTTTGAAGTTGTCTCCTTTCCTCCTCTCAAAAAAAAAGAGAGACCCAGAAAGACGCAAGGGATGTAGAGAACAGCAGGAGAAGTTTTACAGTTGCAGACAGAGAAAAGATGGATGCATTAGCAGCCACAACGTCAGCCTGTTAATTGATTGCTCTCTGCTGAGGCACCTGATGTGCTGTTATTGCAGTGGGATTTCTCGCCGTTTCCCTGAGGTGATTTGGGAGAGCAGACGCTGCTGAATCAGTGTTTCGGTCTGCTGTGGGCAGAGCACTGCGGCTGCAGGTGGTGTAGAGCTCCACCTGTTTATTCCTCCGGCATCTGATGCTCTTAAATCTCATGTAGATGTGCTGAAACTGGCAGCTAACAAATGAAGCTGAAAAAATGCACGTTGCAGCCCTGTTATAGAATTTGTAAACTTTATAAACTTCAGAAAATTACTAATGATGCAAAAATCCTTCACATTTTACATTTCAAAGTAAAGTTTAAGACTGTGACAAGACCTCAGATGGATTGTTTAGGGGGAGAGAGTGTACATTTTATTGATTTGGATGAGAAGTAATAATGCAAGTTTGGAGGCATGAAAAAGAGGCAGTAGGGGGAGGTAGAGCATACAGCCTCTTGACCAAAAAGGCTTCCCGCCCTGGTTGTGTTTTCCCTGTCCTCTTTCAGAGACTTCCCCACAGACTCTTCTCCATAATTATGTCTTTTCTCCTCTCAACACCCTCCCCTCATGATAAGGGGGGAGCAGGAAGAGGTATTGCATACAGCTAATCCAGAGGTTGTGAGCTGTTCTTGCTCACTGACCCTGGCTCTGCCTTCTCTGTCCTCTTTCTAACATCTCTCAACAGACCTCTGTGTTTTTCTCTTTTCTCTTATTCACTCCCTACCCTCATGAAAACAACAGAGTTGGAGGAGGTAGAGCCTGCTGCATAACCCTGACTGGGGGGCAAGCTCTTGCCCAAAAAAGGCTTCTTGCCCGGCTGAGTTTCCCCTGTAGTCTTTCCTAGATCACTCTCTTCTCCTCATTTGTGTAATTTCTTCTCTCTGCTCCCTTCTCTAATGAAAACAAGGGAGTAGTGGGAGGTAGAGCATACAGCCTTATCCAGTATAGTGAGCTCTTCTTGCTCACTCACCCTGCCTCTGCCTTCTCTGTCCTCTTTCATCTTTCAACAGACCTCTCTGTGTTTCTCTTTTCTCTTCTCCCATCATGGAAATTGGGGAGTAGGGGGAGGTACAGCGTACAGCCTAACCCTGGAGGGCAAGCTCTTGCCCACAAAGGCTTCTCTCCCTGGCTGAGTTTCCCCTGTACTCTTTCTTGGATCTCGTTATATACTCTCCTCCTTATTTGTTTATTTTCTTCTCACTGCTCTCTCCCCTCATGATAATGGGGGAGTAGGGGGAGGTTAAGCATACAGCCTAACCCAGAGGTGGTGTGCTCTAGTTTGAATAGGCTTCTCACACTGGCTCTAACTTCTCTTTTCTCCATCTAACATCACTCAACAGACCTTCTCTTTTGTCTTCTCTGCCCTCCCCCAAATGAGGGTGTAGGGGGAGGTAGAGTGTACACAGTGTAACACATGCAGAAGTGATCTCTTGCCTACACAGGCCTCCTAACATTGCTGTGCTTTCCCTGTCCTCCATCTAACAATTTGTTGCGGGACACCTCCCAGAAGAGTCATGGAATAAAATGCCAGTGAAGGAAGGGGAGCATTTGATAACCCCCATGACCATCTCTGACCATCTATATCCAATGTGGAGGCCAAGTTGTAGAGTAGGTAGTATCACTTGAGTTCAAGTAAACAGAGCGTCAGTCTGCTGAAGGTGGCAGTACGGTTTGGGTTGCAGTGGTAGTGTCTTGCATGTATTCTTAGTAAAATAAGAATGACATAATATTTGAAATGTTACCCCTCCTGTTGGTGTGCACAGTGTGACCTAGTTTTCACAGATCACTTGGTCAAAAGTTTTGATGTTTTTCTTCCTGCATTATTTGTAGACTTTGCTACGCTAGAACCGCCTGAGCTTTACATTCACTTCACTCAAAACACTTCTGCCTTTCCCCGGCTTGAGTCAGAGACAACACAAAGATCAGTGGAAGTCTAAAATAAAAATTCACATGTCGAGAGAAGGAAAAGTCTCACAGGAGGTTGTACAATCTCTTCCATCCCTCCCAACTGCTTTCTAACCGGAGTTAAAAGTAAAACAACAGAAAGTAGTTGTTTGTCTTCCTCACTCCTCCTTGTAACCCAGTTTCTCAGACTCTCTGATCTGGTCTGAGATGTCTGAAGGGTAGAAGAAGGAGAATCAGATATTCTGCTCTGAGATCTCAGTTTGAAATCAAACAGAAAACAACCAATCAGCTTCAATCTTTGAGAGGCATCTTTGGTTTGATTGTCAGTGTGGTAACGCTCATGTACAGGAAAAGCACACGAGGGAAGACTTTTCCTCCATGCATGATATGCAATAAATGTATTGCCGTTAAAATCATGTTGTTCATGATTAATTTTATCTTCACCCTGCAGATGAGTAGAGCCTGTCGCATGCTGCTGCAAAACGTGAACGACAGATTAACTTTTTAGCGTATTTGCTCTAATAAAATGTATCAAGTCAGATGAAACATTACCTTTTTGACAGTAAAAGATGACAGTAGTTATGAGCCATGCTTTGAGAATTACCCTAATTTATTTCAGGGTAATGCTGCCATTTGTAAAACTGATAGCAGTTTTGGTGTCACTTTAATTTTCAAATCATCTCAATTTGAAGCAAGAACTTCATTTACATGACATGAGAGCATAAAACAGTGAAGGAGTGCTGCCTGAGCATTATTTATGACTGTGTGTGCTGAGTTTGTCGCTCAGCTTTCTCACCCAATAACACCATAAATCAGAATTAATTGCTTCAGGGGGAAACATCAATATGTGGCCTCTGATTTCATTTCCGAGCACTCTAATGCGATTTGAGTGCTTCCCGAGGTACCGTACCTAATGCAAATGGAACAATAAAAACGCTGCATGCTGAGATTGAGGAAAATATAACAAGTCTTTTTTTAAGCCATAATGTTCTTCACAGACGACTGCAGCGGCGTCAGGAATGCACCACGCTGTCGTTTATGAGTTTACAACGATGACGTCTTCACGAGTAGAATTTGTGCTTTAAGCTTTCTTCCACTCAATCATTTTTATCCTGACGTCTCTGCTCGCCATCGTCTCTCTCTCTCCGCGTCTGCAGATTTCATTGTTGCTTTATTGTTGCAGTGCTGAGTTGATGCTTTGTCTGCATGCAGCACACGTCAGCCTGTTTGATTATGCATGTGTGTGTGAGCCTGTGTGTGTGTGTGTAGTCGAGTGGTTGGTTATTACGATGCCATTCAGCCTGGACTGTTGTTAATCTGACATCTCAATAATCATATTTATGCAGACTCTGGATGTTATCTGACTGTGTTATGTGTCTGACCTAATGTGCAAACAAATGCTAAAATACAGAGCCTGAAGATTTCATGATAAGATGAACTTTTTCATTCATTTGAGAATGAGAATAGATGCTTTCTTTGTTCAGAATTCTTGCAGCAGTGATGGCATGAAAAGGCTGAATGTGAGAGTGCTAGAATTAGAGATGGTAGAGAAAGAGAAAGATGCACTAACACGGTAGAGAGGTGGTGTCAGAGCCAGAGACAGAGACAGAGTCAGATTCAGAGCGAGCTGTGGAGGACAAAGAGAAGCTGAGCGGTCAGAGAAACATGAGGGCAACCCCTGCTCAGCAGTGACACCACACCTGTGCTACATTAACCTTTGACTGCTCCCCCGGGTTACCTGTGATAAATCTGCTGCGTCTCTATCAAAGGCCTAGAGACTTATCTCTCTGCTGATACAGACCCCACACAATTATGACCCATAAATCGTTCCTAATGATGTTCTCCAGGGTTTTCTGTGGAATTAACAATACGTTATTTACAGTATGTGCACACACGGAAAGCTCACATAGCAAAGATCCAGAACAGAGGGAAAAAAACATGAAATGTTTTCAACAAGATGGCTGAAGTAACAGTTTTTGCATTTATATGAATGCTAGATTTGAACAGACAGATTTGCAGATATCCTCACTGTTCTCATCTTGAAAAAGACTCTCCTTTTTCAACCTCAGATATTTTTATTCGTCCCGTTAATGTCGCTCTTAAGGGCTCGCAGTGGCCACATGATTGAAAGGTCATCAGCCCTGTCTGCACACTCCTGGGTGAATTTTTCCTACTGGATCTTGACATCAGCCAACCCAACTTCACATGGATATCTTGCCAAAGGGCTGGCAGGAAAAAGTCCCAATACAATCAGGGTCAAATTTTTTACATGTGCAGCTCAAAGTGAAATTTAAGGAAGTTTTGAACATCTTTGAATACAACTAGTAAAGAAGCTGTAGTGTCTCTGTCTTTTCTTGCCTCCTCAGACAATTAGCTTAGTCCCGATTCTATCTTTGTGTAGACTTTATGCTGGGACCTCAAATTTCCATCCATCCCTACATAATCTGTATGGTTTATCCCATTTGGACGCGTATGGAGCTGGAGCTGATCCCAGCTGTTGTTAGGAGAGAGTCAGGATACACCCTGGACAGGTTGCCATCCTATCACAGGGTGCATACAGATACAGTAACACTCATACCTACAGGCAATTTAGGGCCACCAATTAACCTGAAAAATGTCCTTGGACTGTGCGAGGACTCAGGCCAACTCCACACAGAAAGTAACCTTCTTGCAGTGAGGCTACAGCACTAACCTCAGCACCACGTGCAGCCCTAGCTTAATCTGTCATTTTTAAATCCACAAAAATGATATGATAGGAAGGTTTAAATGTTATGCAAAAAAAAGCTAGGCGGATGCATGTAAAAGCACATAAATAAACAAAGTCAAATGAAAGCAGAGGATTTTCAAAAAGCATACATGTATATATAAAGTACATTTTAACCTCCTCAGACTGCATTCTGTCTGCTTTATGAACCCAAACAACACTGATTTCCGGTGACATGTGCACCAATCAAATCAATTTGTGTAACATCATTCAGCTGCTGCCCGAATCTGATCTGTCTGTTCAGACTCTCTGCAGGATATCTGTCTCCTGCTGCGCTGTGCATCTGTAAGCAGTGAACGTATATCTTCTCATAGAAACTATATGCATGACTGTATGTCTGCATGAAGGCTTAGCTGAAGTTAACACGGAGAACCAGCCTGCGTCCTTGTTAGTTAGACAGAGGCGAGACAGCAGAGGGAGGAAACCCTTGAGGGACTACCGGACGAAAAATGATGACAGGAAAGTCACAGAGAGCCGAGGGGAAAGAGACAAAGAGGAGAATTCAGAGGGCGTAGTGTGAGAGAATTCACACCAAGCAGAGTTCTTTCATCCTGACACTTAGTCAGAAACACGTCTTTATGATGCCTGACTTCTTCTCAACATCAGAGGGTTTCTATACATTAAAAGCTTTGGGCGCGTGGGAGCCAATTTTTGACATCTATATCATTCCTTCATAAGAGAGAAGCTTTTTGCTCTCTGAGGAAAATATTCACATACCAGGGAGAGATATTTCAAACTTATTGCTTAGAATTGATTACAAACTTATTAACGAAGCAGCATCCTTCTAGATCAAAGCAAAAAAAATATATATATATATATGGTATATAAAGAGTGTGTGCATAATTGCTTGTGTGTGTTGTTTTAAGTGGCTGGCTGGGAAAAAAAAGGATTCAGCTGAGAAATTCAAATCCTGGTTGTAAACGTTTTCCTCTCACACTGCATGGCTCCCTCAATACTACATGCTCTTTGTTTAAAGACAGCAGCATAACATTTTTTGTTGAAACAGCTTGCACATGTACAGGGATAGATCAACAGAGAAGAGAGGTACCACTTTGTCCACAGGGGGCGCTAAATTCAACACAAATCCGAAAGTTGCTCAAAGTTAACATAAAATAAACTTAACACTGATCTCCTGGGAGGAAGTCCAGATTGTGTTTGACTCCATTGTAACCCTAAACTGCTACTCTTAGTGGACATTCAAACTTTGAATTCACATCACAACAATCCAGAAGCTAACTCGATGACAGTGTTTAGTATTGACGTGCTAGTTGGCAACCTTTAGGGTCATTTTTTTTAAATGTTGCTGCACCCACCGAGCCACCATTTTTCACAAGTTGTGAGCAGACTATTAAAACTGGACAGAGTCAAAGAGACATCACACTTTGGTTTTTGAATTAGTTATGAAGCCCGAAGCTGGTAGTCACCATATTACAAATGCAACCTAGAAACAGGCAAAGAGGCGGGGCTGAGGTGGGTCTTAGGCCTCCCATTAAAACACTACGACATACCCATCTGTCCATCAGCTCAGCTGTGCTCCTAATTATGCAAACTTATGTGCAGCTCTTCACTTTGAAAAATAATATAAATTAATTAATACCACATTAATATAGATTAATTAATATCACTTTTATTGTAGTGAATATGAATAAGTAAATGAGCAGCATGCCAATAACTAAATTTTAAAACAGTCCCTTAACATGTTATTCAAGCTGTCAAAGTGGACATCTTAAAACAGGCTTTAAGGTGGTTTCTTCACTTTTGGAAACAGCCTCTAGTCGACACTGGTGGAACTGCAGTTTCTTGCGCTTTCCGGTTGGTTGGGAGTGAGAACAGGCATGGTCATGTGCTTTAAGAGACTCTGCTCTGCTGTTTTTTTTGTGCATGTTTTTGCCTGCATTGGGGATTTGTTGCCTTTCAGATTGAATTAAAGGTCATGCAGTATTTTTGGTGAACTAAAATGTTAGTTTGTTGGATAATGTTGAGATAAACAAACTCCTCTTCTTTTCATACATTACTGGAAGGACACAAAAATTGTTAGTCCATCAGGCCTGTAGACCTCCACCAAAGAGTGTACCACAGCATGTGAGCTTCATCCTATGCATGTCTGGTTCATATGTAAATGTTTGTGTTATGCATACATACATTAATGCATGATATTCTCCATATCTGTTTAATACAATTCTTTATATTCTCATTGAATTATATATCATATTACAGTCATATTGTGTTACATGCTTGCTCTTTCGACTGCAGACAATGAATATATCACAGTTGACATATGTCAGAGATGATATCTTCATCGTCAGGGGAGGCAGAAAAAGGAAAAGTTAAAGTGGAATCCCAGGAAGAGAGAAGGCCTCTTTATTAGTCAAACTCATTTTATGTTTGATTTATATTTAATAGTATTTTAATGCATGGCCGGTGAAGCGTCACTAAAATGAGCTGAAAGCAAATTATGAGGGAGGCCAAGCTGAGTACATCTCTCTCCTTCTGTGTATGAATTTCAGATTTACCGCATACCTCGTGGCATACTGGATAATTTCAGTTTAGGTGTAAGAAAGCTGTTATTTGTCATATAGAAGCTCTGATACTGATGCTGCTTGGAAAGATTGGTTTACTCTGTGCAGGTGACTAATCCCTGCAGAATTCAGGGATGACGACTTCTGTTTGTTTTATTAAATCCGAAACATTTCATCAAAAAATGTGTCCCGCTCAAGAGACTAGATGAAGAAGTGCATTTACATTTCTGGACCAATATATAGTAAAAACAGAACATGAAGCTTTTGCAGTGACTGCGCATGGCACCCATTCACTTAAAGTATAAACTGTGATATGAGCATCTGGTGTTCATATAGCCTCTGGGAGAGACAAGCAATTTTTCAGGATTCTGGTATCCAGTGGTTAGGGACAAGGGAAGACTTTTGTTGCACCACTGTTCATCTGAGAGGAGAATAGGACTGTGTATTGAATTTCAGCTATCTTTGAGTAAAATTCAGCAGGGAATCTATCTGGTCAAGGTTCTTTCTTATCAACGTTTGTTTAAGCCCGTTGTGTAATTCAGGAAGTGTTAAGGGAGCTAGCTCTTGGGATATCTCTGGTAGTAGCAGATTATGTAAGAATGGGTGAATACTTGTTGGAAAAGCAAACTCCGTGCAAATCTACTCCATCACAACAAAGAGAAATCTCTGATAATACCAGTAAAGCCTTCCAAAGGGGATTAAAAAGTCTCCCCAAGCTTTGAATGACACTTTTAAAACCTTTAATATTGATAAAGAACTTCTGTCTGAGATGTTCTTTTCCATGCACTGCCTTTTCACAGTCTGACGAGTAACTTGATATTTTTTGCTGTGGTTGCATGCAGATGTCTGTTTAAAGAGAGCTGTAAAATGCTGAATAATCATCAGATGATCCTTAGATACTCATGGATTGCCTAACTGCAATTATGTTCCCGCTCATTTATTCTTCACATGGACTGTTCTTCTGCTTACAGCCAAATCATGCTGAAGAGCAAGTCGACAGGACTACTCAAACTACAAACTGTTCCCGAAACATTTCCAACACCTGAAATGTTGGACAGTATCTCTTATGTCGAGATTAGACGAAAAAATGTAAGTGTGATTACAGCCCGATACAGCAGATGTAAAGTTTTGGGACACGTAACTCAGAAAAAGGATTGTCCATCCTGTTGAGTAACTGCTGTCTGCATTTACAAGCAGTGTTTCAAACTCCTCAGTAAGGAAAGTAGCTATTGGCTGTCCTAGAAGTCGATAAATAACGTCATCACGTAATTTGCGTAACGTCGTGGGTGAGACAAAAAGTTAGTTACACCCTAAATACGTTTATAACTACGAAATAATTTTCTTGTGTTGATTCATGTTTTGGTTTTTTTATGCCACAATTCCAACCCTCCTCCCATCCGGACCAGCAAAAGTGACCCAAAAGAGGCACTGGTGGATTTACTTAGGTTTTTATAAAATATTTATTTATTTATTTTTGTTCAGTTTTTTTAATTTTGGTTTGGTTTTTAAACGTATGGTCCACTTAGGAGCCAACAAGTCACAGTAAAATATGAACATTTAAAACAGTTTTTTTGTATATAATCTACATTAACAATCTAAATGGACCAAAAAGAAACAATAGGCTTGATCAGCCTGCGGCGGCTTCATGCATACATTTGCAGTGTGGATGCTGAGGGGTGAACACCTCCTGCTCTGACTGCAGCTAGGAGTGACTCATGGCAGCACCTGCAGTATGAAGGATGCATTCTTTCACATCAGTCTCCAAAAGTCTCCAACAAAACCAGAAAAGGTGATAACAGTGAAAACAGTAATATATGTAGAATACCTTAAAACATATATTCTGTGAACCCATGTTTTCCACCACTAAGCGGAGCTGCAGCAGACAGACATGTTAAAGAGATTACCCTCCTGTTTACCCCCCTGTGCTCCAACAACATTCACAACAACACCCTCCCTACATGCTGCCAAAGGGAGACTGAATGTAAAGAAAGGCAGTGCAGCCAACAGCTTTATCTGCCATAAAGTTTTAATGAACTTTACGCGGTTTCACCTGTCAGATTAGCACCGCAGGGGATAGTCGTATAGAGGAGATCTTACTGTGTCACAGCTAATTTCATGTTATTTCAAGTGAAGAGAGCAGCTATCACAGTGAGAGAATGCAGTGAAATATGGATGCTGTGTACATACCAAATGTGTTTTTCTCCCTCTAATTACATCGTATAGACGCCTCTCCGCTCCGAGCCCCCAAACACTTTTCAAGTTGCCTGGAGCCTTTTCCCGTCACTTTGTGCAGAGATAAGAGCATCAACACGGCTGCTTTTCTCTAAGTGCATCCCTGTTATCTTTCTCCTCCATATGTACCCAGTGTTTACTCTGCAATGCATGTGGTGGGAATGTAAAATACCATCCACCATCACTTTAAAATATTCCAGACATTAATGCATTCTTCTCTTGTTTACCCTTCTCTGAACGATAGAAATTAAGGTCAAGCATTGAGAGGGAGAGTCGTGTGTGTGTGCGTTTTTGTATAGGTTTGAGGTTTGACACTGATTCGGATAGGCAGAAAGAGAAACCTTGCTGCCTTTTAGTTGATGAAGACTGTTGGATCGTGTCAATAAGAAGAGTATTTGATTTTCAATTTTACAAACATTTCATTTATTCAAAAAACACCTGAAGGAAAGAAACGAGAATAAAGAGGGAGGTCGAGACAACAGGGGAGGAGATAGATGAAAAAAAGTGTGAGAAACAAGGGACACAGGACAGAAGTAAAACTGCTACACAAGACATGTAAAGGCTCATTTATGCTCTGCGTTTAATGCACATACAGATACGAACCAAACAGTGCAGTACCACCGGAAACCATGGGGGCAGTGTGGAGCAGTGTAGCCAACAGTTTAAATCAAGCCGGCAAGAGACAACAAAGAAGAATATTTTGAAAATGGTGGAATTTTTTGAGGACAGATTGTGCAAGTTGGTTAGAAATTGTAAACACATGGGTTCGGTCAGACACATAACAGCTGGGTGGAGAATGGACAGGAACTGAAAGTCACAGCTAAAATACTCCCTGTTGACGCCAGATTGTGGATGAGTAGAGGCTAATTATGGAGGCGGAAGATCATTGATTCAGTAATTTATTGGTCTCATGACTCCAACCTTCCAGTGGCGCTGCTCAGTGCTGCAATCTGAAAATGCAACCGGTGGATGTTGACGGACGAGGGAGCAGAGAGCCAAACTGGAGTGGAGCTGAGATGGACCGGCATCACTTAGCAGCGAAGGAGAAGTGGAAGTCAATGCAAGACCAGTTTGTTCAAAGCCCCCTACTTAGGGAGCATTAATGTTAATCCTACAGGAACTCACTGGAGCATGTTAGCACACATATGTATTAACTACTGTAATGGAGACTGAAAAGACACAGAGAGGTGAGAAAAGAAGGAAGGGAAAAGGGAAGCAAGGAAGCTATTTAAACTTATGTTCATTCATCCCAAATAATGATGGAGCAGCCTTTGGTAGTTGGAAAGCAAAGAGTAACAGGACTCTTTATCACTTTAAGGTCAAACATATGGAAGTTTTTGGCTTGCTAAGTAAACGAGCAGCTCATTTAATGACCATTAATTTCCCTCTTTATCTTTCCTCGTCAGAGTGAGTTCTTAAATCTCGACTCTCTGATTAATTGCAGCTCAAATTATTTTTTTTGGCTCATTTTAAGTCCTGTATTAACGACTACGTGGCTAATGAAGTTCAGCAGAAAAGTAAGTGCTCGTTAATATTCCTCTGAAATGCACAGCAACACACATCACAATCATTACGATGTATGCGTGTGTGTGTGCGTGTGTGTGTGTGTGCGTGTGCGTGTGCGTGTGTGTGTATGTGTGTGTTTGATGCAGAGGGGAGCAGCATGATGACAGAACAGCAGGGAGCCAAAGCATAACATCAGGAGGGTGAGAAATGTGTGTGTGTCAGGCACCTTTGATGAGCGTCTCTGTAATTGGTTTTAATGAGGGCACAGTGTCATATAAAGATCATGTGATGTTTCCCTGAACACATTAAAGCCATCTCTCAACACCACGTGAATAAAAGCACAAACATCACACCCATACATGACAGCTAACATGGCATTTAAGTAAGGTGCACAAGAGCTTCCACTTTTAGTTCACGTTTCTCATGGACCTTGATTATATGGTAGAAAAAGATTTCTTGAAATTACACTATTGAAAGACAGCTATTAGCTGAATATAATTGCGACCCATAGGATGACAGGTGCTGTCAGACAGCGAGAAGAAGCCACCTTGTAGCGTTGATGTGGAAGCCTGAACGCTGCAGGTTGATATTTTGTCACCACACACTTGAACTGAGCAGGTGTGAGCAAAGCAGTACGACTTTATTAACAAAGCTTGTTAGGCAACTTGAATCATGCATGATTGAATAGTAACACATCGAAAACAGTCGTTTCTCATCATTGATCCGCCTTCTCTTTGCTGGTGAACATAAGTAGGGTTTAAAGAACTCAGACACAAGAACATTTAGTTCCTATAAAATTTTTTAAAAGATACTTGTGCATGCTCTATTTTGAAATTAATATATTTTAAAAAAATCAAAGGTAAGTAAGTATTGCATCAAAATTTGCATTGTTATATTTTCTAAACCAAAAGCTTCCCAAGTACTTTTTATTTAACCCAACAATTTTGAAAATCTACAAGATAAGAAGAAAACAGGAAAAAAAAAAAGACGTTTCAAGGTACCCTGAAATGGTCATGGCATATTAAAAACATGTCTTTGAACCTCAAAAGCCTCTTGAGCAGACACAACAGGGTACCTTAAAACAGACGTACCTTGATGTGTGTCCTTAAAAAAAAGCCGATATTTACAGCAGAAATAAACATGTTTACAGCCTGGTGCAAATAGGAGTGTAGTCTGGATAGCTCATTTCTCAATTGGCACACACTGTACAGGGGATGAATTTTTTCATAACGCAGTAATTTAGAAGATATGGATTGACAGGCGGGAACACTGTGGTTGTTGGCTAGGAGGCTCAAAGCCCGCCTCTGTACCTCACACTAAGTTTGGTTTTGTTCAGCATTTCCAATATGATTCCAGCAGACGATTGGCTTCAAAACAGCTCTTCAGAAACAGATGGGTGACGTCACGGACACTAGGTCCATTATTTATAGTGTATGGGCAGGACTTGTGTGAAAATCAACTATTGTTACTTTACTTTTGTTTCTTGTTGTTGTTGTTGTTAAAGGTTTAAGAGTATGATGGATGTACTTTGGTCAAAGACAAATATCTTTCAGGGGACAGAAAAGTTTATCCTTATCATCTTGTGAGTTCAGACCTTAATCTGTTTGATTCCCTAAAGATTTTTTGGCCAAGAAGATGTATTATGTTGCAATTTTGTGTTTTCTCTTGTTTATGTGTGCACCAATACATGATGCCACCCTGCGGAAGTCAGCGCCCAAGTTTGGCCACTGAAGTCAAAAAGGTCTGGCTCCACCCCTGTTGAAACAGCAGCTAAGGGTACAACACCAAAGGATATTTTTAATGCAATAATTAAGTGTACCTTGAAAGCATAGCAAAGTGTTTTTTTAACACAGACCATGCAGGTAATCTGAAGCATCCCTCTGATTGACCTTGAGAAACTGCTGACAGTGTTTATGTAAGGAACCTTCAAATGTGCTCTTTCTGTAACTTCAGAAGCTGAAAGTTATTTTTAAACTGCTGCAGCCTTGAGTCTACCTTTAGTCTACCTCACTTTCTACCTGGTAGAAAGTGACCCAAAAAGATATGATGCAGCATCTGCTAATTGTACCTTGATACAGACCCAAAAGTTAACATAATACATCCGCTTAAAGTGCTTTGAAACATCCTCGCAATGAGCCTTGAGCACCTTCTAATGGCATTGAGAACAAAACAAGTAAGGGTAACTTGAAACATAAGCCACAAGTATTTGAAAATGTTGCTAATAGGTATATTTTAAAGATGTAAAAGGTACCTTGAAAGAAATGCTAAAAGCCTTAAAGGGTACCTCAAAACACATCCTAATGGAGCCTCCAAAACATTCTTTATATACAATTTGGATGTGGATTGTGTTGTGATACATCCATGTAGGGTACCATGAAAATGCATCTTAAAACAGTTGTAAGCTGTGTTTTTTAAACAGATGCAAGCTTGAAAGATCTGATGGTACCTGCTAATAGACCCTCATGGGTACCTGAGTAAAACTGCTGATGGTACCTTGACGCAGACCCAAAGGATACCCTGGAACGTCTAGTAAAGATACCATAGATAGGCAACTATGGTTCTTTTTTCAACTGTGGACATTTAAAAGCCATTTTTAAAGCACAGTACTTACTAAAACTGAACTTTTGTACCTTGAATATACAAAATAACAGGAATTTAAAGTGGTCGCATTTTTGAAATAGATTTCAGCCTCAGCCTCCTGCTATAAAACTTTTTCCTCCATTTCCCTTTTTTAGACTATTTTCTACTTTCACAGTTTTAACCAGCCGTCTGGTCTTTAAGATTTTATCACACCAGCTTTCGGTAACAGCATCAAATTCCCAACACTGGTTGACTCATGAACATGTGAGTGAAGCAGACAGATTCTGTCTGTCCTCTCTTTACCCTCGTGGAGGAATGACATCACTCTGGCACACAGTCTGCTCTGTCTCATACGGACAGTCTCGCACTCACACATACACAACCTAACACACACACACACACACACACACACACCACACGGGCACATGGTGGCATAAGGCTGAGGATGATCTTTGGGAAGCTGTCCACAACAACATTTCTTCTCCACCCTTTAACTTTCGCAAACAAGGATCAGTCACCCAGTAATAATAGTTACAAAAACATTTTAAAGTTTCAAGAGTTCCAGGAAAATTCCCGACAAGAGACTCTGTCAATAAAATATTGATGTAATTATGTAATGCACTTGCAGTTATTCATAGATTTATGGGTAGCTGATGAAGTTTTTCTCCAGGTTTACTCTCAGGCTTAATATAGACTCACCCAGTTAAGGCTGGTTAGTTACCCCACAGACTGTGAAACAGCAGAAGACATGGTGTGTGCACTTAAAAGGAGCATTTCACAGTACCAACACGCAAACAATGCTCACAAAAAACACACAAATACACACGCACAGAGTCTGTTACATGTTTTTTAATGCCCTTCCCCATTATGCTGCTTTCTTCCGCAAGCGTGGGTCCAGTTTTACGCCTCCCACTGAGCTCTGACCAAGCCCAGCAGACCCTGGAGGAGCTATGTGCTCCTGGGGTTTCATTCTGGACTATATTGCCCCTCTTGAAGCACTGCTTTGAATGACAGAAGCATTCTCTTTCCCATAAACTTCATGCCCACAGTAGCTTTGTTTCCATGTGTAACATTTATTTAACCCAATAAGAGATTCAAGCTTCACTGTTTACATCACAGCTAGATAAAGTGATCTGACAAAGAATTGAACATACTGTACATCTATCAAGCATTTAATCAGAGTAAAAGCATTTTGACATTTGCAGTCTGTCCAGATCTGCCAGCAGTTGCAGTAAAAATGCGTTAAAATGTGTTGTAAACGAACAGGATACCTGCACTTATTGTCCTCTGCTCGACCCCTCGATGTGCGACAGAGATTTCATTCCCCTCCACACTTTCGCATCTGTGACCTTGAATGTTTTATTATTTTTTAATACATTATTTTTCTTTGTTACTTCAGTTCCCTCTAACTAAGTTGCACGCTCTGCACAATATACTCCTCCAATCAATAAAACAGGGGGAGAATGCAGGAGGAACTTCTCATTGTATGAATGGCAGTTAATTTAGTGTTCAATGTGGGGCAGATGTGCACAGGTCGGCATTCAATTTATTTCCAAATGACCCGGGTTGGACTGGTTTCTTTCAAATAAGGTGTTCACATAAAGTCTTTTTATCCTGTCAGGCTATTATTCCCATCATCAGTGTTCTATGCAAACACGGCAAAGGGAGAGAGTTCACTAGCTATAGGGAACATTATTCTGGTAAACTAAAAAAATGCAGAGTAAAGTAAATAAATAAGAATAAATAAAGTGAAAACTTTCTCACTCTTCCTCTTTCACCTGAACCCTCTTCATTTCCCTCTTATTCCTCCCATCATCTTCCTCCAGCTCTCCTTCCATCTGTTCTTCTCTCCACCTCCTGCTCTTCAAACGTCCCTCTCCGCGGTGGATCAGATTAGGATCACGTTCTGCTCGAGTTCCTCACGCTGCTGTTTGGGATTTGATGAGAGAGAAGCTGGATGTTGAGGGATTTGAGGGAAAATTGTAATTCTGGTGGGAGAAGGGTGCCAATTTCAAGCAGCACTTGCCTCCCGTTTTTCCACTTGAACGCTCCCCTCACGGTTGATGTTCTCCAGAGACGGATGCTTTCCCTTCAAAATAGAGATCCAGCGTTGGCGACCAGGTGTAGCGAACGCTTCACGCCTCTGGGAGCAAAGCAAAGCTGCTGCATATTTAAATGAAATATCAAACAGACGTATATATTCATACGTTGAGGAAATCCATTTCCCTCTGTGAAGTTTGTGCGTGACAGCAGAGCTATACATCCCGTGCCCCTCGATACTTCAATCATGGTGTGTAAGTGGGTCACCTGGCAGCGGCAATGACACGAAGAGACGTTTACCTGCCAGTCTAATCCCATGTTTCAGACATAAATCACATGAAGAGCAGTGTTTGCATGATGAGCACAGACGTCGCTGCTCTCAGGAGCCTGGCTTCGAGCGAATGTCAGTTTTGGTTTTGGTTATTTTCCAGTTATATATAAAAATCCAAGAAGGTCTCCTGTAATACAAAAGATAAGCTCAAAGATCATAGGGGAGAGGACTATTGTAAATATAGTGAATTTATGTTTACTTGAAATGTCTAATTTTGTATTCATCATGTTATGTCATCATGTTAATGATAAGGGCCTCCAAAGTCTGGTTTTCAGTTGCCTTTAAAACATTTTACAGAACCCTTTAATGATTTATTTTTTTAGGTTAACCTTGCATTGGTATGCTGTCACCTGTTGGTCGGAAAAATAGTGTGAAGCCTTGCAAGACCGTAATTAGCATCACTCTTTAAGTCCAACTTACAGATGTTTGCACCAACATTTTCTCTGTAAACATATGTTTTTTGTGTCTGTGTTAAACCCTATTTGCAATCACAGCCTTCAGCAAAATGTGTTCCCCATCACATGGATGAAACTCTGTAATCCTCTCGTACTCAGCTCGACTCGTATCGTGACCTCAGATTGGTCACCAAACCAGGTGTTCTGTATCCTAACGTCCTCCCCGCTCCTTCTTGCAACTCTCTGCAAATTCAAAATGCATGTTTGCCTGTGATAAGGAAAACAAATGTTCCCTACAGTAATATGAGGAGTAATTGAATTGACAACATAGCGAGCTCTTATCTGGACGGTTTCTCCAGGCGTGGCAGAGCAGGGACGTGCAGAGCGAGCTTATGATGGAGGAAACGCTCCTGGGCCACCAATGAGCTCTTGACCCCTGTTGCTCAGTGGAGCACATCCTAACACACGGGTTGAAGATGGTTTATAGAAATGAGGTGAGTGTGTGTATGTGTGTGTGGATCCTCAGGGCATTCATGCGTCTGTGTAGGCATCTCGTTATAGCTTCCCTGCCTGTGCTGCGACGAGGTCGCATCATCTTCCAGCAGCTTCAACACGCTGATGAGGACACGCTTCCACATGCAGACGGGATCAAACTGAGGGTTATGGCTGAGTGGTGAAGGTCACTGAAACCTTCAGCTGTTGCAGCGAACACACATAATGATGGTGGCTGTGAGAGTTTGATCCCGCTGCAGATGTGCCTCAGGTCTGACTTTGCTAATTACTGTAATTGGCAAAGAAAACAGATGTTTTCATTTCATCTGAGATGGCGGGTGAGAAAGGAAAAAGATGGAGCTGTAAAGGTATCATCAATAAATTAAATCAACTTCATTTTTCAGGGTATTCAGACATGATTCGAAAGATAATTAGAGGTAATAAATGAAGATGAGTTGAATGATTACAAGCTGTCAGCAGCGTATGCAGATGATTCATCAGTTTGGAAAACTAGAGTGGAGTGCTTTTTGCAGTTGCTGATTTGGCTTGGCTTCGCTACAGCATCCACCTCATGTGAGAATGCTGTATCCCCCATTGCAACGGTCGCTGGTTCAACTCCCAGCGTCATGTCTTCCCAACTCTCTGCTTCCCACAATTCCTGTCCCTTCTGCTGTCCTAGCGATTGAAGACAGAAATGCTCCCCCTCCCAAAAACTAACAATAAGAAAGTGCTACTCAAACAACACAAGACAAGATTAACAAAGAGGGGGAACATAAAGTTCTCACGATGGCTTTAAATAATGCATGTGAGTTACGTGGTTTCATTTAAGTCTTATTCTGTCAAAACACATCCAAAGTCACTCGAACACAGGACACTTCTCTTAACTGGTTTCCATCCTTGTAAAAACATTATTACCTCATATGTTTTCAAGTTTAACCTCTCTAAACTCTACACAGCGTTCAACAAACCATTGCACTCATTTTGTTTGACCATTACAGTTTTGAGTATTTGAGTATTACACAATGCTTACTTGACAATTAGTTGTATTGAACACTATAACACTTTTGCCCTTTAGCCAAACATAAAACGTTTTTGCAATATTTGTAAGGTATTTAATTTCAATTTAAAGGTGCACATGAAACGATTGACAGTATATTCATCATTTAGGTGCATTGGCTTGGAGTACACCCAATCTCAGAACCCATCAGCAACCATTGCTTTTCATTGTCTGACAATGTTTTGTGATACATGCCGCTGAGATAGGATGCCAACTTTGAAGTAATACTAGACATGTTTGCGATAAACAACTTCTAGCCCAGACTTCCTTAACCACGCAACGTAAACTCTGTCATTTTTGGTCCATTGCATCCACAAGAGTAGCACCTGTTCGTGTTTAGTGATCGAGATAATTTAGCTCAGCTTAGCATTGAGAACTCACAAACTGCTCTTCATTACCTTTTTGGCTTTTATTAAATCAGATATTTGCAACAAAGTTTTGACCTTTGATTAATATGTGTGCATTTATTGTACTTAAATTATAAATAGATTATAATAAATCCTTTCCAATATAACACAATTTTACATAATGTTTAGTTTAAAAACATTCATATTACATAATCAAGCACAAGTCCTCTAAACACCATCATCAGTCCTTCCACTACATCTGATCGGTTGCATGACACAAACTTTGACACTCAGTCAGTGCATGGTGTGCCTGTGGCTGAGCAGTGTGGAGAGAAATGTGTCACTTTATTCTGTTGTATATTAAATAACAACAAAAGGAGCGAATAAAGGAAACCAGCTCTCAAACAGGAGCTGGCTCATATCCTTCACGTTCAAGAGCTGAGTCGCTGGACACATCACAAGTGTGTTTCAAGCAGCTAGGTCTCTGTTTAACATATTTAGTTATACAGAGGCTTACTTCAGACATTCGCCCCAAAAACATTTACAGGTCTTAAGTTTCCCATCACGATGAAGATGCGTAAAAAGTAAAAATGCAAACTTGGTCAGGTCTGTCCTCAAGAGGAGAATAAATTGGAGGTCAGATCGATCATTGCAGGGAGTCAGGTGATCGGCTTGTACAACACAGTGGCAGGTAAGTCTGTATTTGATCCGTAACATATTGTTAGCTGCTCTTGTGTGCAGATATCTATAGAGATAAATAAATCATCCTCATATTGATGCTTTTAGAAATCAGGATGGCATAACAAAGGCCTGTGTTCCTCCTGCGTTTGCTCTCCATACAAACAGTTTTTCCTGCAGACACCTGCTGATATGTCTGGTCAGTACAAACAGAAAACCTCACACTTCCCATGCTGAAATTGCACACACTAAATAGAGATTAGATTATACCCAAACAGAGTAATACAGACAGTTTTTTTTATGGAGTGTAAATCTAATACATGCTGAATGTCTGAGAGCTGTTTGAAAAGAGGCAGCCAGCCATGAGTGAGGGCAAACAGTGATCAGTCTGCCATGCTGTGTGCTCTGTCCTGACAGCCTACAGCAAACACTCGCTCGTGCTTCCATGGGAACACTGCTGTGCACATACACTATTTGCATGTGTGAGTAATTGCAGGCTCCTGCTGTGATAGAGGTACATGATGCCTATATCTTTTGACACGTTTAATCTGAGACAACGAGCCGCCATCTCCTCTGGGAAGTCGCACTTTCCTCTCTCTGTCTTCTCTGATTGGCCCGTGGCTACAAGAGATAAGACAAAGAGGAAGACGTGAGACGCTCGAGAGACACAAAGACGACAGTCATCACCGTCTGACACTGATACACGAGCATGACTAAACGCCTGTATTATCCAGATTATATCTCCTCTATAGCTCAGCAAGTGCTTTATTGATTTATGTCGCTTTACATTTGAATACAAGTCAGCGTGACACACTAAATGTCACAACTGTAGAGATAAACAGAGATGTAAGCAGCCATAGAGGAGGAGGTCACAATGCTGTCATTACAGAGGCTTAGAGCTTGAACCTTGCATCAAAATTATTCATCGTCTCAGATTATTCACAGATTGTGTAAAATACTTGATTCTGATTGGTCAAAACCCATAACGATGGTAATTGATTCTCGATTGATGCCTCAATTTGCTTCACAAGGAAGCTGTTAAGAATCATATGCCATAGAAGCGTTACTGACGTAGAAATGGAAAATGAATATTTTTTCGATGCATGAAAAAAAACCATTTGGAAATCAATAAAATCATGGGAGGCCATTGGCCTGGCGATCTAGGCGCAAGTCATATGTGCGGAGGCTGTGGTCCTTATCGCAGCGGTCATGGGTTCGGTTCCTGGCCTTTATCATTTGCTGTATGTCTTTACCACTCTCTTCTTCCCACATTTCCTGTCTCTCTTGAGCTGTCCTATTCAGTAAAGGCAATCAATATTTTGTGTCTTAGTTAGTTAGTAGCTGAGTAATAAATAACCACCTGCTCACGATACGTTAACCCTCACATACATCTGCTCAGGGGTAATATATGAAAAATGCTCACTCATGTCTGCTTATCAAACTTATGTGGTGCTTCCTATATCAAAGACATCAAATCAAATTACTATTTTGATTTAACACTATAATTTCCTTTTTGAGCAAATTATAGCGAGATCAGTGGTTCCCAAAGAGGCAACAGAAGTTGTATCTACATTTGAGATAAAATCATGCAAATAAAAACTGTCATACATTTTTTTTGTTTCTTTTTTTTCCCACATGACCCCTGAGGAAATTAAGCTGCTTTCAGTCTTTTAAGATTACAACACAATATGTAGGTTTTTGGTTTTGCTTATTAGTTCTTTTCATATGATATCAAACTAACATTACTTCTGTGGACACTTTTAAGATTTGACCCTGAATACTGTCATTATGATTTAAAAAGTTTAAAGTTTTATAAACCTATGTGATTAAAGGAGAAATACCAGCTCCCCTCTGTGCACAAAATACGGACATAACATAAAAAATATATTCATTCTGCACCAGAGCTGTTAGATTAACAAATTCTACCTCCGTCATTTAACTGGTTAAACAGCGGTTTTATAAACTGCACATTTGCAGCTCTTATGTGAACGTGTTGTGTACTTTGAGTCCAGACTTTAATAGTCTTGCAGTCTGAGTGCTTCACTTGAATCCCTCTTATGCTCACTAAACATCAGCATCAACATCAGACCTCAGGCACACTCAGATGGATCCTCAGAGGCTTTTTCTCTTGTTGTTTTTATGCAGATCGATGATAATGGGTGGATGTTTAATATATGTTTATTTTTATTCTGGACACGTCCACAGCTCTTCTGGGACGATACCGAGGCGCTCCCAGGCTAGCTGAGAGACATAGTCTCGCCAGCATGTCCTGGGCCTTCCCTGTGGCCTCCTCCCAGTCGGACATGCCCGAAACACCTCCCCAGGGAGACGTCCGGGAGGCATCCTGACCAGATGCCTGAACCACCTCTTCTGGCTCCTCTTGATCCGGAGGAGCAGCGGCTCAACTTTGAGCCTCTCCGGGATGTCTGAGCTCCTGACCCTATCTCTAAGGCCGAGCCCAGCCACCCTTCGGAGAAAGCTCATTTCGGCCGCTTGTATTCACGATCTCGTTCTTTCGGTCACTACCCACAGCTCGTTACCATAGGTGAGGGTCGGAACGTAGATTGACCGGTAAATTGAGAGCCTTGCCTTCTGGCTCAGCTCTCTCTTCACCACGACAGACCGGTACAGTGCCCGCATCACTGCAGACGCCGCCCAGATCCGTCTGTCAATCTCCCGCTCCCTTTTCCCCTCCCTCGTGAACAAGACCCCGAGATACTTAAACTCCTCCACCTGGGGCAAAGACTCCCCTCCTACCCGGAGAGGGCAAGCCACCCTTTTTGGACTGAGCACCATGGCCTCAGACTTGGAGGTGCTGATCCCTATCCCCACTGCTTCACACTCAGCTGCAAACCGTCCCAGTGCGAGCTGGAGGTCACCGTTTGATGAAGCCAATAGGACGACATCATCTGCAAAGAGCAGAGACGGAATCCCAAGGCCACCGAACCGGAAACCCTCCGCCACTTGTCTGCGCCTAGAAATTCTGTTCATAAAAGTTATGAACAGACCCGTTGACAAAGGGCAGCCCTGGCGGAGTCCCACCCCCACTGGGAATGAATTCGACTTACTGCCGGCAATGCGAACCAAACTCTGGCTCCGACAATACAGAGACTGAATGGCCCGTAGCAACAGGCCATCCACCCCATACTCCCGAAGCACCCCCCAAAGGATACCTCGGGGGACACGGTCGTAAGCCTTCTCCAGGTCCACAAAGCACATGTGGACTGGTAGGGCAAACTCCCATGCCCCCTCCTGCACCCTCCCGAGGGTGTAGAGCTGGTCCAGTGTTCCACGGCCAGGACGAAAACCGCATTGTTCCTCCTGCATCCGAGGATCAACCAACAGCCGGACTCTCCTCTCCAACACCCTCGAGTAGACTTTCCCAGGGAGGCTGAGGAGAGTGATCCCCCTATAGTTGGAACACACCATCCGGTCCCCCTTCTTGAAAAGACCCTTGTTTTTCAAAATGTGTTACATAAGCAGTGGGCACAAAGGAGGAAATGCAGAGTCTGCAGAAGCCAATCAGGTCATACATGTCCGATCCGTCCAGAGGGTGTGAGTCCAAAACGGAAATGCTTTGTGTCCAAATTCTGATGGGCTAAGCTGATAAAAACTCTGAAGCCTACTCCCTTACCAAAAACAAAAAAGTTAATATGGCATCAACTGTCAGACCACCTCTAACTTATACGCTTCAACACATAATATCTTAGAATCTTTTTCTTGAATCAAATGACGATGTTGAATCTATAAATACTCTTATTATCTCTTATTATTTATCTCTCGTCTGTTTTATCTTATTTGATGTAACATTTTGTGCTATGATCCTCTTCCTGTTTCCATTTAACAGATGATATTTGTAGTTTCAGTCTTCAGGGTGGAGTGTCTGATTCTGGAGATTGGTTGTAAAACTTGGATCAAATGCCTGTAGACAAATACACTGATATAATACTAGACTGAATATAAACAAACTATACAAATTAGAACATTTAAATAATAACAACAGCTTTCTTTTAAAGGTACAGTTTATAAGAATGAGAATATTTAGCGATGTAGCGGTCAGAGTCTAGATTCAAATACTCCCTTGCTCACCCTCCTTTCAGTGAAGCAACGGTGGCCTTCAAGACAAGAAGCTGCAATGATGTATGATAAGCACGATCCTCCACTTCAACTTTTTGCCATCAAAAACATCTATCAAGACAAACTCTTTTGTACACAACAACAAATAATCTTTTCTTTTCTTTTCTGCCTTCCAGCTAATGCATTTTTCGCGGCCATCCACAAACCATAAAAACACCACGTAAGGTTGTCCATTCTGTGCTGATGAGGAAACATTGCGGCCACCGTTAAAGGGGAGCTACTATGTTCAGGTGATTATAAACTAATTAAAACGTACTTATGAATATTCCATTTCACCAAGTCTGTTCTGAAAACTGTTGATAAATGCACAATGTAGACCTTCTGTTAAAATGTAAAATAAAACATGTTGTTAAAGTGAATGTTAAATCGAAAATAAGTCCATTGTTAACTAATTGTTCCAATCTCTCCTGGGTTTTCAATCAGCCCCCAGCCACATTAAAGATGA
This sequence comes from Notolabrus celidotus, assembly GCF_009762535.1. Taxonomy (NCBI): domain Eukaryota; kingdom Metazoa; phylum Chordata; class Actinopteri; order Labriformes; family Labridae; genus Notolabrus; species Notolabrus celidotus. The sequence continues at coordinate 23,970,819 of NC_048273.1, read as the reverse complement.
GGCTTGCTCCCCTCTCCTCTCTGCTCTGTACACTGTGTACCTGGATGTACTCTGCTGCTCCAAACTGGAGATGTGCGCACCTGATGACGCAGCAGTCTGCCGCTGTCTGCTGCTGCGTCATGTGCGCACTCCAAACACCAACCCAGACTACACTGCTCTCCTATCATCCAGCTCCCTAGAATCAACCCCGTATGATTTCTTTTTTTATTTTGTCTATTTTTTTTCCTTAAACGCCTCTCTTGTCTGCAAGGATTCATGCAGCGACTCTGTTCCAGGTCACAGAGTTGTTACATAATTCATCTCTGAACATCTAATACACCCAGACATCCTATTGAGTGTGTAACAAAATAACTCAGTGAGATAACAAATGCAGGAGAAACTGAGAGCATTATAACCGGGTCACGCGGTGTTTGCTGCAGCGACGGTGCGCCACACCGACCCGTCCCGTCTCCTCCGCTGGCTGGCATAATTTGCAGACGGCAGGAGGAGGAAGAGGAGGGGGGAGGAGGGGTTTACTGACATCAGCACTACCGCTCACTACAGCACTGAGCAGGCTGCCTGTCTGCGGGACCAGCCACGCCATCCAATTTTATCCTGACGGGGCTTCACGGATGTCTGGGCTCGCTCTGCGGGGTTCAGGTCGTGTGGAAGCGGACATTTCGTACACTGAGACGTCCGTGGAGGATCAGGGCTCGTCCGGGCAGTCTAAGCGGTGAGTTTGCGGCGTGTTAGCAGGCAGACAGCAGGGCAGACTGGCGCAGGGCGAGTTGAGTCGGGCACGCTGTCTGAAGTTGATATTCGCCTAGTCACGCTTGTTGTAAGTGATAGTCTGTAGTAGCAGTGGAGTGGTGAGGGATTTGCATAATTAAATGTTCTAATTGTATTGACTTAAACTGATGCTCTGCCAAAATACTTTTAAAGCTGGCTTGTTTAATATTTTCTTGCTTTTAGATAATAACTGCTCTGAAGTCTGTGATGTTAACCCTGTAACTTCATCTTTAAGTTTGCAGGTTTGTCTGTCTGCACCAGGGGGCTGCACTAAGAAGAAAGGCGAACCAGCAGGATTTCATACAGAAGAGTGCACACAGGGGCGCTCCCAATAAGAAGCCAAATTCTGCACTGCAGTGGATTTCCTCAGGTGTGTGTGTAAGTGTGTGTGTGTGTGTGTGTGAGAGAGAGTGTGTGTGACTGTCTGACTTCACAGGACGCTCAGCTTTGGATTTAAATACTTTCTCATTAACATTGGAACCCGCAGAAGCTTTGGGGCATCGTCTGGAGGTCGCCCCGTCCTAGAAAACTGTGCCACCATCCAGCTTCCACCCAGCTCCCCCCTCCACCTCCTCTTCTTTTTCTTCTCCCAGCACAGGCACAGTGAGGTGGAGGGTTTGTCCGGCTATCTGTCCCGACTCCGGAAAACCCGCAGGCCTCAAACCAGAGAGCTGGGACTGGATTTATGCAGTAAATCTTTTAGAAACTGTCTGAGTGATTTATCAAATATAGTGTCAAAGCAAAGACCAGCCAACTGTTAACTTTAGTTACTCAGAGGACTCATATTTTTGGATAAAGACGGTTGGACCTGCTCTTTAGGAGATTATAGGACTAAGAAGGTGTCAAATTTCACCTCAGGAATCAAATTTTCATCACTGTGTCATCCAAGTCAGCACGACACAGCACATCTCAGGCACAAAAACAGCTTTCCCAGGTTACGGTTGAGTTCCAGTTTCTCCTCAGGAATTTTTTAACCACAAACAAAGTTTCTGTTAAATATCTTTAAGGTGTTAATTGCAGTTTTAACACCACAAATCTCAGGCAAACCCCAGCATTTTAGGCTTTTGAACCAACCTATGAACTTCATGCCATGGCATCCGACAGTTTCCAGTACAGGGCGCTCTTTGAGTACAAGCGTGAGCGTGGTGATGACATCAGCCTCCAGCCGGGCGATCTGCTTACTGTCTCCAAGGCCTCGCTGATTGCCGGGCCGGGGCTCGACTACCAGGATGGGGATGAGCGGAGCCCCAAAGGCTGGCTGCACGGCACCAATGAGAGGACCAAAGAGAAGGGAGACTTTCCAGGGACTTTTGTGGAGTACGTTGGCGTGGTCAGGGTCAGTCCACCTGCGGCTAAATCCTGGCCCAGGCCTGTACCACCGACCCCAGGGGGAACGCAGACCACTGTGGGGCCTCAGCCTCCTGGAGCAGCTGCTGCCTCAGGTAGGTGCTGCATCAGCAGAATGAATAAGTGAATACAGTGCTCTCAGTGTGGATGTTTTTTGTGACCTCGAGTTTGAAACCTTCACCTTTTAACAAGGTTAGAAGCCAAACCTGATGCTGGCCTCAAATGTGTCTACAGTTGTGGAGGAGTATTTTAAGTGCAAGTCTGCTTGCTTGATTGAAGTATGACTTGAACTTTGTTTGGTGTCTGAAAGTTATCTCAAATTGAGGACTGCAGCTTGGAGTTGGTGGTTATTTGTTTGGTCTGTCAGGGTCAGAATTTGTGTTTCTAAGACCCAAGATTTTTCCTGGGATGCCCCAATCAGCTTGATCACCTTTCTTTCACTCCTGAACCATAATAGTTAGGTGCTGTTTCAAAACTTATAACACAGTTCCAGAAAGGGTACCCTTAAAGTGATTCAGACTCTTGATAGTTCTTAATTTGATTCCTGTTTGAAGTATTTTGATCACTGAACTGCCAACTCTGTCAAATGCTCTGATGGACATCATCCCTCCTTTTTGAATTTGGGATGTATCTGCAGCAATAGTGGGCCTAACTAAATGGCATTAGGTCAAATAGCAGGTGCAGTAATTGGCGTCTAGGAAGACCATACACTAGGTTGCTTTTTCAAGATTTGGCTACCTAAAGGTTTGGAATGTATCGCTTGGCTGGATTGACTTTGCTTGTGTTGTTTTGGCAATTGAACCTTGATACATTTAAGGTATTGAGCACTACTCTGTCCTTACACTAACACTTGAAGCTTGTATTCATCAAAGTGGTCCATGAAAGGCATAAGGTGGTTGCTGTTCATGACTTCGCCCCTGTCCTGGGGCCCATTTTAGCAAATGTGTAACATGCAGGCTGTGTCTTAATATAATTTTCTCTCCGATTAATTTTGACACGTTCCACTAATCAAACCAATTCCACACTTGTTACCCGTGTATTTATGTGCCAGAAACCCCCAAGGACTCATGAATTTGATATTTTCAAATCTTGCAGAACTGCTTTGTGTTAATGCGCTCTAGGTGCCTCACAGTCCATGTTGCTGTTTCTAACTGTGCTGTTGTCCAATGTAAAAAAATGACAGCGCACTTTGTAATAGAGATGCATCAATTAACAGGTTTTCACTATTTTCACCATGCTTTGAGTTAGACTTATTTAATCATAAAAGCATTGATGCACTGAATGCATTTGATAGTGTGGAGGCAAGTAGTTTGTGTTTTGGTAATTTGGATGCAACAACCCTGCTAATGACATTTACTGTTGTGTTCAACCTGCACATGCAGAGCACTTTCAGAATGGCCACATAGTGTGTACCCAACTGCCTAATTGCCTGCAGGGCTGTTTATCCAGCCGCTGATCAGCTGATAACCTACAGACTTGGTTTCTGCAGAACTGATCTACCTCGATCTTCCAACTCCAGTCCAGCCAAACCCTTCAGTCAGACAGCAGCCCTGCGTGAAACCCAGCAGGCCTGAGTATCTCCTGTTAACACCTGGTTCAGGCATCAGTGGGAGTGAGATTTCCAAGGAAAGATCTTGTGAAAGCAGGCTGTGTTTGAATGATTTTTACACTCCTGTTCATACGTTATTATCACAGGTGGTAATGGAGCTTTTACCTTCTTGACGCTGAAACTAATTGCACATGATGGAATGACAGGTGCATGTGAGAGTGTTTCTGCATCAGATTGTACACAGTATCTTGAGGCGGATGGTACTCTTGGAGTAGAGTTTAAGGTCCACTAATGAGAAGGCTGAGGGTTAAATCTGCAAGTCAAAGTGTTCTCAGGCAAGATACCGCACACCTAATTGTTTCTGAAGGCTGTGACATGTGTGTGTTGGTGTGAGTGTGTAGATTTATTTGAAGGAGAACTTTTTGAGCACTCGCCATTAGGAGTATGAATGTATTTGTGGATGGCGTGATAGACATGGATTGTAAAGAGCTTTGAATGAGCTGAAGATATGATCTGATACTGTATATGAGAGTGCAGTCCTTTGTCTAAGTGTTGTGCATGTGCACTGGCGTGAAAGGATGTCCATGGTAAATTGCTGGGATGGATGCAGAAATTGTTGCCTTTTAAATCACAGTGTCACAATAAAGATGGAAACAAAAGTATTGCTGCTGAATATTATTGCTTGGATAATATTCCCAAAATTATAGGGATGTTCTGAAGCGACTCATTTTCTATTTTTGAATTGACACAAGCTGACAAGTGTAAAGATAAGAAAACTAGCATAATTTATTTAACATAAACAGGCTAAACCATGGATTACAGAGTCAGTGGGTAACCAATGTAATTTTTTTTCTGCAGTGTGCCTAACATTAGCAGAGCTAGCACCCCCAGCCTTCAGTCCTCTGCAGGTTAACGTCCACATGCCTGTACTGGTTATTCGTTGCTCTGGGTGAGTAGTTATAGGTCAGTTTAACCAGACACAGCCTTCTTTGCTTCCATGTTCTAGATCAACATACTGACAAACCACACCGGGGTACTAAGTGACATCTGTCACCTGTGCTTGTTTACATCCAGGTAGTAGATCATTACAGCATTATGGCACAACCAGAGCTACATATTAGGCATTTCAAGCCTACAATAGCAACAATGTTATGAATTATTGATAATTCTGGTTCCTACTAGCGAGGATGATGACATTGAAGATTCAACCTTGTAGTCGTCTGAATGCTCAATTCTCTACCAAAAACAAGCTGAACTAATGTTGGCAACTATTTCAATACATCCCTCCTGACTTCTTGCTGCAGCTGAACTCTGTCTGACTAATTACGTTTTCTTGTTCTACTTTTACTTCCCATTAAGTTAAGTCTCAAAGTTGCTTGGGGTGGCCATGTTCATAGAATTTAGTGCTAATTGGACTACACTTTAGCAGAGCATTTTGGGTGGGCCAATAAATATTTGTGCTGAAACAGAACGACTCCATACCACTTTGTATGGATGTGGTGACTATCTTATATTCCAAAGCCCAAACTGTAAGTCATTTTATAGGAATGCTCTTAAAGCATATAGTTTGCATGCAATAAGTTTGCATCTTTTAAATGCCAAAGACTGCTCCGAATATGAAGTAATGTAGCATAGTGATCATAGGGTGTGTCCCGACTCTGTAGTGAGGATGCAGGTGTACTCCATAAAGTGCTGTCTGAGCTCTGGCAGCAGCAGATCAATGACAGCCTCTCCTATCTCCTGACTCTGCAGGTCACACAAACATTCAGACATGTTGTGGCACCATATGTCTTCCAGCAGCTGTACTCTTGGTGTAGACTGTTTTTTTTTAGACTGAATCAGTTTAATATTTATAAACTCCTCCAACATCTCCTGATACTGACTCCAGTTAGAGTGCGAACTATACACTACTGTGTTTTGAGTGTTTCCTTTCAGTGCAGCTGGATGTTTGATTATTTATTTAGGACTGAGCAAAAACAGGCTGTAACGAGGACTCAAGCCTAAAATATAAAGGCTTTGCAAAACAGGTTGCCCCACTTTAAAAGCTATTTTGAACGCTGCAGGCTTTGATTAGCGTTTTTACAGGGTTGGGGTGGTTTGCTCAGTTTTAGCCCTGGCTGTCTGCTGCAGAGTGAGTTCTGATCTGCTGTGTTTATGGCTCTGCATTTGCTAAATAGGTCAGACGCAGAGCAATGTTCTCTCCTCTCCTTCCTCTGCCGCCTCCCTGCTCTCTTTAATTGTCTGGCTGCCCATCTGTTTTATGGACGTGGGTTTGGTGCTGCGTACATAAATAATGTCCACACTGCTGCGGGCTCGGGTAAATATTGTTCCCCATCTCTGTATGTCCCTGCTTGCTGTGTTGATACTTTTAGTTATGTGTTGTAGCCAGGCCAGTGGTCCATCCATCAATCCATCCACCCATCAATCCATCCATCCATCCATCCATCCATCAGCCACACAAGGTTGTGTTTGTCCTGAATAATTGATTGGCTGGTTTACTGGCATACCACATTCCTGCAGTCACAAATCACCAGAAGCAGGAGCGGCAGCAGCGGTGTAGCTGTGTAGCAGCAGCAGAAGCAGCAGGGAGGCCTGTGTGGAAGGGAGCTAACTGATCTGCAGTCTCCAACGCGGCTGACACTCAGGCACGCCCCGCTCTGTTTCAGCTCTAACACTGCCGAGGGTTTCATATTCTTCCGGAAACTGAATTGATCAAGGATTACTGGCCAATTTAGATGAAGTCATATATAATGCAGTGAGTCAGTGAGTGGGCTCCATGACCACGAGGGCTTGCAGCATTTTACTGTTCTCATAGCACGGGCTGAAAAATGTGCTCAAAGCTGGGATAAAAGTGAGGTGAATTGGTTTAAGTTACATGTTTGCTGAAGTTGCTTGCTTTTTATTTCAGCAAACAAGCTAGATGAGCCAAATGTTTAGGACATGCCCAGCAATAAACTGCAGATATGGTGTGTTAAACAGTTTATGACAGTCAGCTTGTTCATTGGATCATGACCAAACAGACGCAACGAGTTCCTAAATGAGGCCATAAATTACAGAAAACTAATTCAATTCTGAACATGCATAATAACACATGGTCCGATGTATTCACAGTAATGTTTTCATCCAGATACAAATGAAGCCTTTTGAACAATACACCTTCTCTCTATTCATCATGTGGACTTGCCAAAGGAAAGGGGCTTTAGGTCAGCAGAAGCAGCACATGCCATCATATTTCCCGACATTAATTAGTTTGGAAACAATGCTGAAGCTGCAGAAACACACACAATGCTACTCTGATTTTGCAGCATTCCTATTGTGTTGTAAAAGTCTGTCTCAGCTGACGCTGTTTACCGTAGAGGAGCATGCAGAGAGATGACTGTGGGACATATTTAACCACACAGGAATGCAATGGTGGAAGCTTATAATACCTACCAATCAAATGCAAAGGGGGATTGATGACGTTCACTCATTCCTTTGAGCATCTTTGTTTGTTGGGCATGCTGCAGTTTGAAACATTTCTCCCTTCTCGCCTTATTTAATAATAACAATACATTTCCCTTTCAGTATGTACATCCATATCCTTTATTCCTATTCCTATTCCTCTCCTCCCCATTTACCTTTTCCTGTACTTCAGTGCTCTGATTAAACAGCATGTGATACATAATAGCTCTAACAGGGCTCATAGCACTAATCAATGAGTAACACTATCTGACACTGTGCGATTGTGAACACCTTCCATCTTTTCCCAACCTGACATGTTACCTTTCCCTGAGGGGAGCTGTTTGCCGGCTGCATACAACATTAATTATGATAGTAAGCTAATGAATCCCTCACAGTTTCCTCGTCACTATCCACCTACAGGTATATAGGACAAATGTTAAGGTAATCAGGAGTTCATGCTGCATCTAACGGGCTAATCGCATGCAGCGCTCTGCCGCGCTGTGATAAGGAAGCTTCCGTCTTTTATCAGCAGATGAGCCCTGCAGCTCGAGACACTCTGTTCCTCTTTTATGTAAATGTAAGATGCAATTAGATGTAAACCAGAACACTAGACATGATCGCTTCATTCTGCATGGAGGCTTTGGTTGGAATAGCTGCACATGTGAAGTTAAACACATGTAACGAAACACTCATCATGCCTTTCATGTACGAGATTCACAAGACCTGAGACCTGAATTAAGTACAGACCGTTCAGGGCTGTATTACTTAAGTCTAACAAGAACCCTCAAACAGCTGATCAGACTGTCGAAAATGTCTTCACTTTGGAAGTCTGACTCTAACATATTTCCTTGCATGGATAGATTTACCACACAAATGCACTCAGGCTTATTTGCATCTATTAACATATTCTGCATATACATTCAGAATCTGCAGTTACGTGACATGATTTTTAATGTGTGTTTGGTTTTGTTGGTAGTCACAGCAGTATTGCACACTTAACAGGCTTTACACTAGTAAGCACTAGTAGTAGTAGGCGGCCATTTGACAACAACTTTACTTTAATCTCTAAAAACAGATTTCTGCAGCTAACAATCTACTTTTAGACGACGTCTCTCAATCCCAACTCCAGCCTCGCTTTTCAAGTTACTTGTTGGTCAATAAATTATGGAAATGCATGGGGAGTCTTGGCCTGAATACCAGAAAGTTGACTCTAAGCGGCAGAGGAAGCCCTGAAAAATCCGAAGTTTGGTCATCGCCATTTCTACAAGGCCCCTAAATGGATTGGCACCATCTTCTACTTGGCTCATCTTCTTCATGTTCATAATCCAGCTCGAGCACTGTGGTCAACAAGCCAGCTGCTCCTGGATGTGCCTAAAACACAGCTTAAAACCTGGGTGACTGAGCCTTTGCAGCAGTGGCCCCCAGCTCTGGAATGGCTTGCCACTCCATTTACGATCGCCCCCCACTGTTGAATGTTTTAAATCTTTGTTGAAGACACATCTCTTGTGAGGAGGACATGCATATCCCGATACGTTTTGTTGTTTATCATTTTCTTCATGTAATTTTACTTTTTACCTTGAAAAGCACTTTGGCCAACACTGGTTGTTTTTAAATGTGCTATATAAATAAAGTTGACTTGACTTGACTTGACTTGACTTGACTTTCTTCCCCCACTCTCTACTCGACACATTTCCTGTCTCTCTTCAGCTGTCCTGTCCCATAACGTGCTGTAAGACCAACTAACAATGGCATTAGCAAAGCTAGGGGTATGATGCCATTGACTGTTGCAGATGGCTGACAGTCAATGACAACAAAGCATTAACCCCATCCACACAAACCATGCAGTCCCCTGAGTGTTGTCCATCATTATTTATTCACTTCAGCACAAAATAAACATCTTTATACTTAACTGGCAGGGAAAATACCATGATCAACAATGTGGTTCACTTAGAGCAAGGCTCACACCTGCAGATTCCACAAATATGGGAATCTGGGATGCATAATTTGTGGTAGTTGAGGACTGCTTTCATGCCACACCTTTGGGCAGGAGTACCACAGTTGGGGCGGCAGTAGCTCAGTCCATGTAGGGACTCTGGTTGTTGCTGGTCTTGAAATTTGGCTGGCGGCTCTGCGCTTCCTGGGCACTGCTGGCATGCACTTTCACAAGACACAGAGCCCCTAACTGCTCTGAATGGCAATCCATGCACAGCTCACTCACTCGCTCCTTCACATGAGGTGTGGCATAAAACACAACATTACCTAGTGGTTGTCTTTCTCCCTTGCACATTGTCACCTGACACACAAACATACATACCAAACAGAGGTTGTCAATAGCAATCACAGTTTTTAATTGAGCGCTGGGCAGCCTAAGTGTCTCCGTGTCTGCAGAGGTGTGCTGGTGCTGAGCGGATCAATGTGATCACAGAGGAGATGGAACGCCGCTGCACTCCATAATGACCGAGAGATCAAACATGAGGGGAGCGAGAGCACAGAAACACAGAGTAGTAATTGCTGGCCTTATACACACAGTGTGAAATGATGAGTGTGTAAGTGTGTGCATTGACCAAGGTGTGTGTCAGCTCTGTGTTTACTGAGCTCAGGGGATCGATGATCACGGCATTGGCTCAACACTCTAACGTGCTTGAAGTCATAGTTTTAGGTGTCGGTTTAGTTTGACTCCCGGCTCTCACTTTGTTCTCTAAAGACCCTCACTGTGTGTGAATGTGTGTGTGCTTTTCCTCCAGTGATAATTTTTCTTGTTCTCGTATTTCTGTTGTTTCCATGGTGGAAAAATATATATATTTTTTTTTAGTGTTGTTTTTCAGTTTGAGAGAACGTCTTGTTGAATTAATGTTCGGATTTTGTAATACTTTCCTCAAAGTCCTGCCCTTGCACTTCAACATTCAGTGCTTATATAAGTAATTTCACTCATACAGGTTTCCTGTTCCTCAGATTTAAACCCTCTCCTCACAATGCCTCTGTGCTCTGAGATTTCTGCTCTACTCTTTTAGACCCTTTTTCATTTTAGTTGGGGTCACAGGGGGTGGAGCCTATTGCAGCTGTCATTGGGCGATAGACAAGGTGCACCCTGCACAGGTTGCCTGCCTTTCACGGGGGTCAACATGTAGAAACAAACATGTACATCTATGGACAATTGAGAGTGATGAGTTATCCTGACCAGCTTCTTCCCACTGTCCAAAACATGCCTAACTAGCTGGAGAGATCCCAGGCATGTAGGAGTGAACACATTTTTTGTGTACCCGTAGTGGTGGCGCATTGACCTCCCATTCAGAGCACTTCTCACTAGCACTTACTCTCACTAGGTTCTGAAAGCTGTCCCATGGCACCTCCACTTCCCATAGTAGTTACCATTAGGTCAGTTTTAAAATACTTCTGATGCTTCATATCTGCTTTTAGTCCAAAGAAGTGTTGTGCAGCACAATTGGCTGTTGCTGTGTTGTGGTGTTACTTACCGCTCTAGACCAGGGAATTTAACCCTCCAAAAACCAAGTGTGGCAAGTCTCTCCCCTGTACCCCCCTAAAGTTATTGATGTCGTCAATGCTGATAAGAAAAGTCTCACCATTTCTTGATCCTTGCTCAGTGGTGAAGAAGTGACATTGATGAGTGTTGAACTATTCTCAGCTGGGAGTGCTGAGAGGGCAGTGACAAAAAACAGCTGACTTTGAAGACGTTTCTGCACTTGGGACGCTGAGAAAAAAACACTACTATCTCTTCTGATATTACAGATACTGTTGAACTTATCACTTGAGATCTCTCACATATAAAGGTTCAGGAGAATCTAAACACATTTTAAAAATATTCATGTAAAACAATCCTTGTTTAAAGACCTGTTTAAAGTCTGTCCATCTTGAGTCTGTCTAGATTCAATGTTCCCACACTCACAAGTAAAATCATGTCAAAGACCTGTCTCTCGTTTTGAGGGAAATTACTCCTGAAGGCTAAATTTAAGAAGCACTGTCATTGTTTTTTGGCACTTGAGAGTTTCTTTATCCTTTTGAAGCTGTCGTAGACCTAATTCATATTTAAATACGAAACAGCTCCATGCTCTACTTATTGCTCTGTATGTGGTTCACTGTCATGTCACGCTGAAACTGAGCACGATGAGTCCTTGTCACAGATATTTATGTGGCCTGATTTTTTTTTCTGACCTTCTTTTTGTCTCTGTGTGTATGTGCATGCACGTAGTTTGTGTGTGTGTGTGTGTTTCAGTTTTTTCTCCTCTCTGGTGATGACATGTGTCTCCCATGTGGAAATATGGAGTTGTGACTTGGCAGAACATCCTCTGGCTGATTCACCCTTCCTGTCTGTCTTTGATTTTATTCTTTCTCTTTCATTCCTTCATCTGAACAAGTCGTTTAGACTCTTTCCATATTCACAAATCCCTCTTGTTTTTACTGCTGTCCCTTTGGAAGGCTGCTGTTTTAAACACTGGTATCAATTTAATGACTTATATATGCATAAGTAGTATAGACTGCTAACATTTGACTGGAAATATGTTGAAATAATCCCAAAAGATCCTGTTTCACGGTCCTCATTTCAAATCATTGTGATGAGGTGTGATATTCGACCTCTCTGTCGGCAGCGTTATGCAGGGCTGCATGCCAATTAGACCATCTTAACGAACGCCTTAATGAGGTGCAGACAGTCTGCAGGTTATTCTGTCAGTATACACCCCATCACAGAAAAGCACATACACAATATCCATTGTTGCTGTAAAGGTCACAGAGAAAATAAACACATAAAACTGCCTCACAGAGGCTTGCATATCAGAAAGTATTACTGGAGGGAAATTGCTGCATTAAATGAACTGCAAGTCCTTTTTCAAATTTATCGTACACATCCTGCCCAAACATCCTACCACAATCCTCTTTCCTTCATGCCAACTTCGGGACATTGAGGTCCTGAATTTCTTTAAAAATAGGCTCACACATGACAAAGCCGGACAAAGTCAGTGTTGGACGAGCCTTCTCAAATCAAAACATGCAATTCGATCTTGGTGAAGGGGGCAGTGTGCAGGAAGAGCAGGACGAGATACTATTTACCGCATATATATATATATTGGTGTATGCAGCTGAAATGTTGATTAATGTGCGTTGTCTTAATTAAATAAACTCCACAAATAAAATGAATAACTGGGGTGAGCAGGGAAGAGCATTTAAGTCCACTCAATCTAAGAAGTTCAGTCGTATGTGTTCATACATGCAGAGTCTGAATTTCTTTGCTTGGAAACTTGTTTTTGAAACATCTTAGGCCAGGACTGATATATAACTAACATGTTCATTTATGTAAAACCTTTTAAGAGCAGAGGAGCAAAGTGCTTCATGATAAAAGATTAAAAGGCAAAGCAGAGATTATAAAAACACTTTCAAAACAGACAATTAACATAAAAGCAGACATGGACAGATTAAATTAAAGCAAGTCTAGACAGAAAGGTAAACAGCTGCTTTTTAAAAATGTCCTCAGTGTCAACAGCTTTCAGTTCCAGTGGGAGACAGCTCCAAAGTTTAGTAGAAACAACTTTAAATGCACAGTCTCTGTTAGGGTTGAGTCTGGTCTGAGGAACAGTCCTGCTGGCTTTAGAAGCTCTCTAATAAAAGCTTGACCATTCAACTCTGCACAATGGCAAGAGTTTCAACTTGATTCTGAATTTAATAGGAGGCCAGTGCAAAAACCTGAGAATTGGTGAGAGATGCTCAAATTTCATTGGCAGATAGCTAATTTTTGTCCCAATGTTTTAGAGCCTTGGTTGATTCTTTCAGGGAAAATTCTTTGGAAACATTTTTTTATCTACTGAAGTCACCTGTTACTTTCATGGTCTGCATAAAACTCTATAAGACTGGGCTGCTGGGTTGTGAAAAAGATGACAATTAATCCATTCCCAGAAAGAAGTTAAGAGAAGTTAAAGCAGAAAATGAAACACATAACACTGAAAACCAATAAGACAAGACATACAAGAACCAGTTTTTAAGGGACCCTGAACCAAAAAGCAGCATTTAAACAGTAGCTCGTCCCTCCAAAATGAATGCCTTGTTTCATTTCATTTGTATATATTCTTCGCCTCTCTTTTTCAACTTTCCACATTTCAGTACTCATTCGTACCCTTCTTTTTCCTCTAATCCTAAAGATTAATCTCATCTACACTATAAACTATAGATATCTGTTTATATTTTACCACCACACTGTCAGAAAGACTGTAACAAGCATGATTTTCACTTTTAATGTTGGGTTCTCTCTGTATATAATCTATTCTTAATAACAATCAAAGCATGATAGGACGTAGAATTATGGGTTTTTTCCCTCTGCTGCATGCTAATGTCTTTAATCTCTGTTGTGTTATTGTTTGTGGAGGAGCTGAGATTTATCACTCCTGTTTTGAAAGTCAATTATGGAAGTCCACACCGTGCTGGTGTTAAATTGATGAATCGGGTGAAGCTGCTGAGTTGCTCACTGAAAGGAGAAGGTGATACAAATAAACACAGCAAACAGCCATGAATAAAACAGGAGCAGAGGCTCCTGGGAGGCCGCCAGGATGCAGCGCTTTAATTCTTTGATGCTGCATGGCAGTGACCCATCCGTACTCTGTGTTAAACTGCAGATCCAGTCCTGGGAATACATCTGTGAGGGGTTCAGGTCACATACTGTAGTGATGTGGGAGGCTCAGTGAGGCGGACCGTCAGGGAGAGCTGTTGTCAATAAAGCTTTTATTTTATTGGCTGCCTAATTGGCCTTGGAATCACTGCGCTGAGTCGGGAGGCTTCTCCTCCTGAGCCAGTGAGGATTTACTCGTCAGCAGTAAAAGTATGCGCACCAACCGCACAAACACACTCACAAAAACAAACAGGCCGTATTGATTTTTATTTCTGTGGAAACTAAAAGTGAAAAGCAGAACGGAAGGAGCAAAGAGGGAAACACTTACCCGTGTTTTGTTTCTGTCTCGCTTTCAAGCTTATCTTTTCTGATCTAAATCTGAAATATTAGTGGTCTGATTTTTCCATTTAGGTAATGATGTAATTAAAGTAATGCATTTGAACTTTTGGAGGGCCTTTAAATCTGTCTCTGCTGAGTGAAGGTTTCCCTTTTTCTATCAAGTCACACAGCTTTTTAAATATCCAGCTCTGAACCATCAAACAAAAGATAGCCACAAGGCTATACACTGATGAATACATATTTGAATGGTGATCTGATGCAACATCAGGGTGAGCTCGTATCTGAAAGGCTTTGTGATCCAGCATCCATTAAACATCTTTTTTGAACACTACAAAGTGGGAAATTCTTGTAGCTTTGGGTCCGTGTAGGTTAAGGAAACAGCAGCTCTCTATTGGAGAAGTTATTGTTTGGCTTGGAATCATCCGTGGGAGGATTTGCTCTGAGGGAGCAGGTCTCTTCAAATATATTTTAAAGTACATTGAAGGCGTTGGAAAAAGGTGCATCGGGCTGTAGATGCTTTGACTGATTCTGTGATGTGACCCAGGATATATTTAGCTGTTTTTGCAGTTTGTTTGAGTTTGCGTACTCCATGACCCATTGGTTAGAATCTAGATTTCTAAATGGAAAATAAGGAGATATTGATGTTTGCAGCAGTTCAGCCAGTCTGAGGGACCTGAAAGTTGACCTCTTAGTTAAAGCAACAAATGTTTGAGCTTTTAAATTCTCCAAACGGCTCAAATCTCTGAAAAGACTTGAAGACATAACCTCAGGGTGTTCTCCAGTAGCTACAGCTCTGCCTGTTTCATAATACAAAGAACCTAAACTTGCATCTTTGCAATGGCACCTCTTTAAAATCAAACCCATCTGAAGCTACAAAGTAAATCTGAAGACAGTAGCTGCTCCTGCTCTTCCTGCAGAGTTAGATGATGTACTCGTAGCCGTCAGTAGCAGGGACCCGTCCTGTAAATCGTCTTCCTCCCTGATCCGTGTGCACTGACTCGGAACTAGGTTTTATGTTTAAAAAAGAATGAAGGGCTGAAAGATATCCTTCTGACCGGTGGAGATCTGCTCTCTCTTCCGTATCCCCCCATCCTGCAGCCTGTTTATGGCCACCTATAAAACCGCATGGCTTTTTACGACCTCCTCTTCGCTGCATTTTTATGCCCTCTGAAGTCTCTCGATAGACTCGGGTACAAGTCATTTGACCGGCTTCATTCCAGCCGTCGGAGGCGTTGTAAAAATAATTTAAGCAGCTCGTTTTGTCTCACAGGCAGCCATGCGTTTGGGGGTTCGGTACATTACATTTATGCAGCAGGTTACTGCAGTGTTTGCATTAATGAGCACTTTATAAGGGCTATTACAACACATTTTCACATAATGTGTTCATAAAAAAGAAGAAATGCATATGTGAGTTGTTGTGAAAACATCCTTGTGCTTAATTTTTTATTTTCATTTTACCTACATGAAATAAACCTTAGATTACAGTCCAATTGAAATGTCCTGCAAACAACAATTCATCATTGAAACTCTTTCCTTTCATTGCTTTATTGTTTACTCAAAATGTCATTAAAATTTAATTATGACCGAAAGAAAAACACATCAACTGCCTTAACCAAACATGATATCTTACTACTGAAAGTTTACTGCAAACAGCTCTCTGGCCCTGAAGGTTTGACTCACAAACCTTGTACCAGTGTTTGACAAACCTTGACTCTAGACCAGATCTCAAGACTCGACTTGCAGTTGAACACTGAGCTCCTGAGTCGAGAAGATCAGGACCTGAGTCACATTAATGTGATTAAAACAACAGACTGCAATTAAAAACAAAAGAGCACCACATACTTGCCTCTTTTGATCCATCCATGTACTGATAACGACTGAAGATTCATTAGTCCAAATAAGCACATATTGAAGCTGCTATGGGGAACTTTCTGTTTGTGTCGACTTTGGTGCCCCTTGTGGCCAAACATAATCCTATCACTTAGCTTCAGCTTCTCTTCTGAAGTTATTTGAGCACTGTTTCACAATCAATCTCTGTCCATACTTCTACACCATGCATTGCATAAACAATCACAGACACTTGGTAAGCTTGCTAATGAAAAGTAGCAAAATCCAAATCAGCACTGGCTCTGCAGGGCTGATAATGGTGCTTGACACAGGAATAGCTGTCTGCTCATGTAAGCAGTAATAGTATCACAAGATATAGAATTTAACAGCAAGCTAACTTAAACAACGAGGTCAGAAGTGCCTGTGATAAGTTGTTTCTGCAGGAAATGCCTCCTGATAGAGTCATAAAGAGCCAGGGAAGGACATGTCCAGTCTGATCCAAGCCAATCAGCTCATTGTTGGTGTTTGTATCTCTGTTACTGCCAAGCTCAACTGTATTTTGGAAGTTTAAAAAGCATGCATAGAATTATAATAACATCCTCCAGCAGCCAGGGGGTTTAACTCACAGATCAACTTTCCCGTGGTTTCTTCTCCTCTTCATCCATGCTTGGTTTTTGCAAATTCAGTGGGAGGCAGGAAAGCCACATTTGCATGTCACCACTCTGACTTATTGGCAAGTCTCACATGAAAGTCTGCAGATATGCATACTAACAGAAAATAAAGCGCAGTTTGGAGCAGCTCTCAGCCCGAACACACAAATCGGAATTTTGAGTTGGACAGTGCTGACTTGGAATTGAGCCTCTGTCCCTGCACATTGTATGTGTGCGCTCCTCACACTGATGATGGCGTGAAGATGTAGAAGCAGGGGGTTTAAACCAACAAGAAGAAATGTTAAGAGAGAGAAATTGGGCTGTAAAAGTCAAACAGAGCAGAGGATTTAAAGGGATCAGATTGTACAGAGGCACACACACACACACACACACACACACGCACACGCACACACACACACACACACACACACACACACACACACACACACACACACACACACACACATCACACACACATTCATCCACCCTCCATAAACCAAACCACTGTCCTAATTTGAGCCTTTGTTTTGGTATTTGAGCTGAGCATTGTAGTGCTTGGCACCACTGGTGCAGAGGGGGGAAGAGAGAGGGAGTGTGTGCCTTCTCCTTCTCTCTGTGTTTCTGTGTGTGTGTGTGTGTGTGTGTGTGTGTGTGTGTAGGAGTGTGTGTGTGTGTGTGTGTTTGAGCCACAGGAGCCAGTTGGGATGATGATGTGCCAACTGGAGAGCTTTGGGGTGAAAGAGACTCATTGTAGGGGTGTTTGCTGGCAGAAGCTTCTGCTCTTAGATTTAGGAATTTGATTCTGCAGCTTTATTTGGAGTGATTCTCTTTGCATAATACTTTGCTCCCATGAAGACAAGATGGCACACTAAGATAGCAGCAACTCAGCTTGTGGCCCCTCCCAAACTTCTGTGTTGGCTTCCTTTTAAATCAATATCCCTGCACACTTTTTTTTCATGCAAGCAATGAGATAAATCCAGTGCATGTTTCATAGCATGGATACCTGTAAAAAGCAACACATGCTTGGCATAGAAATATAAATGCAGATTGGAATATTTTCACTTTTGATGAACAGATCTCTTCTGTGCACATAAATATAACTGAAATGAAAACGACATTAAAATGCTGTTCAGGCACATGTGTTGGACATATACCGGACACGCCCCTGCTTGAATTCTTCGTTTATGAGTAAAAATAAATATGGTGGCAGCACATCCCCATGGATATCTCTTATACGACATCCTGACTACATAATTTCTCTGTGCTGATTTCACCAGAAGTGCAATTTTGGTGCTTCAATACAAAAAAAGGATTGCATGAAGGAGGAAAAGAGGATCAGTGTTTGTCTTGTGCAGCAGTCCTCTGCAGCCTCCATCAAGCCCACAGGTCAAACTGTGTCTTCTTCCTCCTGTCAGCTTTCATCTTCAGAGGAAAAAAATCTGCTCAGGTCCTGAAAACAGGCAGAAAAACTGAGAACGTCAACATATATGAGCCCACAACCACACAGAAACACACACACACACACACACACACACACACACCTCAGGCCATCATTTATATCTTCCTCCATGCATTTATCTCTTGTTGCCCTCGTCTGTGACATGAAAGCATTTCATGTGAAAACACGCTCAAACAGTGAGAGTGTGTTTGCTTGCACAGGACACACTTTGCCACAGTGACCCTACACTTGTGTGTGTTTGTGGAGGAGATTGAGGTTAAGCATACAGGTTAGTAAATGTGTGTGTGTGTGTGTGTGTGTGTGTGTGTGTGTGTGTGTGTGTGTGTGTGTGTGTGTGTGTGTGTGTGTGTGTGTGTGTGTGTGTGTGTGTGTGTGTGTGGAGGGAGTACCTTTGTTTGATGGCTGAAATGACGAATCACTGGCCTGAGGATGATTTCTGACCATGTGATCCATCAAAGTATCCGGAAAAAGCTGAAGCGGTGATTTATGACAGTGGGCACTTTGGATGAGTATGTCACTTATATTGTTGCTCAAATGAAGAGAAACTAAGTGTTTTATTTTTTTTCCTACTAGGATGAGAAGTGTAGTAGCAGCAAGAACAGAAGTTGTGCTTCTGACCTATGAATGTCTTTTGCATCATGCTGAAATGAACATGCACAAAAAAACATACTCCAAAATATATTTTTGACTCACAGCAAGTCCATCAATATGACTTAATATGTACAGATGCCATGATTTCACACAAAATTTACAAACGTTGATTATACAAGAAGGCCTGGGGTACAATAAACCCTGATTTCAGCTGACTTTTCTTAACCTCCTTTTTTAGTCATATTTTTTCAACATAAATTCCCTGTGAATTTAGTTTTTCTCTACATTATAATATTGTTGAAACATGGGAGTCTGAGCTGTAGATGCTGCATGTCGTGGTGGCTCCTTCCTCCTCTGTGACAGTTCTGCAGTGTCAGTGGAATCAGTTTGTTTGTGTTAGTGAAAAGCAAAGCGTAAACACAGGTGATGCCTGATGGCAGAAGGTGCTGTGTTACACATTTTTTTCACACAATAGTTTCTTTTGAAGGTCAGCGTTTTGCTCCCTCTGACTGATTTCTTTATTTCCCCTCTCCTCTCTCGCTCTCCACTCATTGTTCCCCGATCATGCTGCGTTTGTTATTTGAGTGAATTTTCCTTCTGGCCTTTCGGAATTCCTTACCTTGCCTTTTCTCGGTCACGCTGCGTGGCTGTACACTGGTGCACTTATGGAAGCAGGTGTGTGAGTGTGGGAACACGTATGTGTGTGTGTTTTCTCTGCTGACTGACTCGGAGTCATTATTCCCTCTGTCACACAGAGACAAGACGTTTTTATGGAAGTTTAATGACTTTCAGCTGTTTTCACACTCTGCAGCAGACTGATGTCCTCACACAATCACAGCCATTATTAAACATAAGCCGTTATGCTAACATGCTCATTAATTCTACTAATTAAAGCATTAATCAGCGTAACTGTGATTTAACATGCACATTTTCCCAGAACACATGAACAGTATTAATATGACGAGCATTTGAGGATTATTACATATGGACAAACCTCTGAAGCCAATATACTATTAGTCCAAAAGATAAGTGTGTTGAACCTCAGGCAGTAGAGTGCTATTCACAAATAATGAGAATGTATTGTGACTTTAAGGATCCATCAAGCTCTAACTTTGATAAATTGTATTTTACCCCCCCCCCCCTTAGTAGATTTAAGGTATGAAAATCTAATTTAATGTAGTTTGAAAGAATAACACTGAATATTTTGTAAACTCCAATTCTAAAAAAGTCAGGACCCTGTTTAAAATGTCGATGAAAACAGACTTGCAAATCATTTAAAGCCTACATTTAATCGAAAATAGTGCAAAGACAACAGATTATATGTTGAAACTGAAACGTTTCATTGCTTATAAAAAAAAAAAGCTAATTCTTAATTTGGCCTGGACTGTCGGTAGGTCAGTTAAGCACCCAGACTCTTCTATTACTGGGCCATGCTGTTGTAATCAGACAGAATGTGGTTTGCCATTGTCTTGCTGAAATAAGGTCCTCCCTGAAGAAGGCATTGTGTGGATGGCAGCATATGTTGCTCCTTAACCTGCATGTAATGTTCAACATTAACAAAGCCTTCACAAATGTGATGTGATGTGTGAAAAAAGGCAGGTAGTCCCTCTCCTCTTTAGAGTGGAGGATGTGATGTCTATGATTTCTAAAAAGAATGTCAGATTTTGATTCATCAGATCACAGGACAGTTTTCCACCTCCCCTCAGTCCAGCTCAGGTTCAGATAAGTCTCCAGTGTTTCTGGATCATGTTTATATGGTTTCCTTTTTGCATGGTACAGTTTTAACCTACATTTGTGGATGAGGCAACAAAATGTGTTCACAGACAATGGTTTTTTGAAGTGATTTTGAGCCCATGCAGTGATTTCCACTACATAGCATGTCAGTTTTTAATGCAGTGCCACCTGAGGATATAAAGATTACGTATGAAGATTGTGTACTAATGGTTTAGTGATAATTCAGGAAAGTTTCAATGAAGAAACTGTAACTATAACGTAATATGCAAGTACAAGGACTACATTTTGCTGATTCCTACATTCATAACTTTGGTAGTCATGATGCCTTTTCATCTGGCTCTTGAATCAAATCAAAATGTCACTGCTTCCACCACCTTGGGGTAATACCAGATCCCTCAGCTATGACTTTTCTCCTTTAACAAACCTGCAGAGAGTGGAAAACAACCTGTGAACCACAATCTCTAACTGCTTTACAATTATATTTTTTTCTCACGAGCCTTTCAACCTCACAAAATCGCCTCCATGGCTGTAGACTCATCTTGGTTTTGTTCTGTAATCTGTGAAAGCTTCACCTTCCAGCTCTGCAATCAGCTGTCAGTTTGAAGTGAAGCCTGAAACTCCAACGGCAGAAACCAGATAATACCTGTATTTATACTGTCTTTGTGTGCAGTGCTGGCAGAAACAGGCTTTGTGCTTCTTTTTCCCACCGTCCAACTGCTCAGCCTCTGGTCATTTGTATTATTATTCTTTCCTTGAACACTGGAACATGCCGCCCATTCAAATCTGCACGGAGAAAACGGGTGATTTCAGCAGCGTAGAGGGACTGTAATCGCTTCTCAAATGAAGGCCTACCGTCAGTAGATGTACCGTGCACGGGGAGCAGGGAGATAATTATAGATGAAAAGTTACATTCTGTGGAGACAGACTAATGTTTTATTAATGGAAGAGCTCACAGATGAGAGCCACATACACCGTCCGGTCATTAGTCATTCCTCTTCTCTCTCTTCTGCTCGTTCCCTCTGTGTCTCTGTGGACTCTGCTCTGATCTCATTTTATCTCTTTTTTTTTCTATAAACTCTGTTTAAATTCACCACTACTCAGGCACTCCAGGGTAGAGCTGAACTGCCCCTGAACTCACCACGCCACATCTGACACGCACACACATACAAACACACATGCTTGGCCTGCTTGGTTTGGTACATTGATGTCTGGCTCATATCTATCATATCTCTGCTCTTCTGTCCCAGCTCTCTCCTCTCTATCACTCTCTCTCTCGTCATCTCAATGTCATTTACTCCTTTTTTTCCTCCCCATCACCCCCTTGTTCTCCCTCTGGCATCACACAGCTCCAGTTTAACCTAGTTTGCATTAATACAGGATGACTCTCTTCTCTTTTTCTCACTTTGGTAGCACACTGTGTACAGATAAAACACTTGTGTGGTGACAAAGTACAAGGAATAAAATCACATTGTTACGTTTTCAGTTCCAGTGAGTTTCTCCCTGATGTGATTTTGTCTGTTAGTAATCTCAGCGGTGGCTCACTGAGGGTTGAGTTTTGTTTAACCTTTATTCAGCCAGGTTAGCCCCACTGAGATTAGACATCTCTTACAAGACAGACCTCGCCAAGAATGGTAGCAAATTAAGTTTCAACAAAAGACAAAAAGACTTGTTCTTTAGATGTTGAAAAAAAGTCCCAACATCTGACAACAATATGCGGACTAAATCAAAACCACTAGCTGGTGCCGGATGGAGAGTTTGTGTGTGAGGCCACAGACAGCCAGCCACTCTGATATCTTTGGCTGAATGTCCACCAATCATTCCTTTGGCTTTTTCAGTCCATGCTTCATTTTCACCCTTTTGCACTCACTGTTGTTCCTTATTTTCCTTCAGACAGGAGTGTCAACAATCTTTTTTACGAAATCCAAAAAACTGTTAAACTGGTGAGGAAACTTTTTCGGGTTTGGGTAGAGTACCTTGCTTTATTTGTGCTACGGTAGAAGCCACACACTGCGGTTGAGTCTAGCTGGCTAGCAGGAGTCTTCTTCTTTTACCCCTGCTGCTGCCTCTTCATTTGTCTTCCTTATTACAGCTGCAACAACCAGCGTAACCAACCACTACTGCACCCTACTACGAGCCAGTTGGTTACACAGTATTTCTGTATGCTCATTTTTAGCACAATATCAACATTTGTCAATACGGATTATTGTGACAGCTCTTATTTGAAGCATCTGAAGCTGTCCAGGTTTGCAACTAAAAACAGAACATAAGCCAAAAGTGTTTCCAGACTTTTTAATGCCTTGAATCTCACACTTTAATTTAGTGTCACATTTAGGTACCTTTTTAAAATAAGACTCCACCTGTACACTACAGCTACATTATTGCATGCATATTTAGAGGTTGCAATAAGTGTCCAGATCAATGCATTGAAATGTTCTTCTTTCATTTCAGCTCATGCTTGGTTAGAGATTTTAATCACAGAAAGTCTGGTGAGGCCATATATAACCACTTTCACCTTCACATCCATAGACACAGGAGCAGTGCTCAACTCCTATGCCTAGACTTGGATGTTTTCGTCAAAGGGATTCCTCCTCTCTTTCACACCAGCTCTTGTAATGGAAAGTTTCTAAGAGCCGAACCTGGTCAGAAGTGAAAGTTGTTGACAACCTATTTAATGAGCAGGAACTGCCTCTCAGGTCTGCACCTGTTAGAACAGAAACTTGTTCCATTTTTCCTTTAGTGTTCCTTTGATGGCTCATCAACTCCTCTCACAGCACCTGTTTGATTAATCAGGTTCCCAGCTTCGGCTCTAGCTGGCTGTCAACCTTTCCCTTATTTCTCTTCTTTTTTAAATCCTGAAGCTTCTCCAGCTGGATCATGAGAAGACTTTGAAAGGCTCAGCAACAGTTTGAGGAGCTGACATGCATTAAACCTTCTCAACTGGTCCTGTTAACTCCAATCTCCAATCGGAGAGTTCCAGATACACTCCAAGAAATGTCTCGGCTCATTGGAGGCCCCTCAATTTTTGAAGGGAAACAGAAGTGGGAAGTTCTGGATCTGTTGGTCTCTTCATCACCGAAAAAAAATTAATGGAAAGGACATTTATACAATCCAAGCTGAGAGCAGAGAACTCGGCTGGGTTGGAAAAAGCACACTACAAGGACCTCTCTGCTGGCTTAAGGGCCATGTGCTGAAAACAAAACTGGGAGCAGAGGAACTCCACATGAGCTAGTTTGAGCTCCTTTTGTAAACGTTTCTTTTTTAAGGTTTGCAGTAACTTTTGCAGCGGCTGTGTGGTTTAGGCTTACTTAACGTGTTTACAGCTGTGAAACTGTCAAACCCTCATAAGTATAGTATATCTTAACATATATGTCTCAACTCTGCAGCCGAATCCCTCATCTATTCCTTTATAACCTCCCGCCTTGACTACTGCTACAGAGTCCTGTCAAGGGTACCCAGCAAAACACTGGACAGCATCCAGTATGTACACAAATCATCTGCCAGGATTCTTTCCTGCACCAAACCCTGGAAGCACATCAACCCAACTTTTGTCCACCTCTACTGGCTCCCAATAAAACCTGAATCATTTGCAAATTACTACTTCTCTTACAAATCCCTCCAAGGCTTCGCCCCTCTGCACCTTTGTTGACCTCCTTTAACCATCCACCCTGTCCCAGATTCAGGCCTGCTGTCCTTCCCAAACACCATACTCCCCTGCTCGTCCCTAAGATATCTGCAATGTCCCATCCCTGGCCACATTTAGAAAACTACTCAAACACAACAGTTTTCTGGTCGATGCACAGAGCTCAGAGTGTTCAGAAAATCAATTTTGGGCTTTGTAATTGAGCTTGGACATTTTCCTTTTGGAAGTATTAGCAAGCAGTACTGACTTTCTGTCTCAACATGTGTAACTCTTTAGTATTCAGCAGGTCCACACATGCCTGGAGGTAGATTTTGGAGTGACAGACACGTCTCCTAAGCTTTCTTTAACTCTCTCGCTTCCGCATCTGGATCATCACCTTACTTCATTTCTCACATCGCACTCTCCCTCTCTCTTCTCACTAACTGCCTCCATCTTCCAGATCAGCTAATTATTCAGTCCCCCTAGAGTTTTGTCTCTCTCTAACCCATTTTCTGTCTCTCTGTGCTCAGCAGGGAGCTTCCCCTTGGCAGCTCTGTTTACTTATTTCCTCTTTACCTAAAAAAAGTATCAAAAGTGGTGCACTTCTCTATACGTGTGCTAAATATGACATTGGAAATTGAAGAGACGTCTCTTTGATTACATGCATGTTTGCAGGATGCAGTACTTGGATGTGTGTGTGCATGCGTATTAGTGCATTTGTCACCCTGTATTAAGCGACCCATGCATCTTCTGCTGCTGCGTCCATGAGAGATTTAATTATACGCTGTTTTAGGACACACAAACGTCCAAACACACACACTCCAACGTGCTACAGCTCATGTTATCCACCCACTTCCCCTCTCCGCCTGAACATTCCCTCCATCACTTATTTTTCTCATTTAATAAAACACCACTTCACTACACCATTACCTCTAAAACAATCTCTTCCTCATTTATCTTTTTCTGCTCCACTCCTCCCTCGCCCTCTTATCTAATCCTACCTCCAGTCCGTCCTCGCTCTCCCTCTCTGGAAAATGTTGTTATACATCTCAGTGTCTACAATTTATTCTTCCCATTTGTCATTTCATTACTCAGCTTTTAAAGCGACCCCCCCTTCTTGTCATCTCTTGTTTATCTCTCTCTCTCTCTGGCTTCTTTTGTTCGTAATTCTGTCTTTTTTTCTTCTCTGGATCCAGTTGTAGAAAAATAATCTGTGTGACTCGATTTCAGAAACAGAAAAGCAGCAGCGATATCTGAAAAAAAGCCATTTTTTGACCTTAAAGCATGAGATTCTCTTCAACTTTAAACCCTGGAAAATTGGCCTCCATTTTTCTCCTTCGCTCACATATCATTCATCATGTCCCCCTGAATTGTTAATCTATCTGTAAATCCATCTTTCAGAACCCCTGATCTGTAGGTAATACTAAGATGGAAGCTCATGCTTTTTCCTCCATGACCCAGATGGATCAGCCTGGGAACCTGACAGCCTCCAGCTCGCAACACCGGCGGCCTTGATGGTTCCTGATGACAGCGACGGCAGCCCTGTGCTCGTATCAACCAGCGAACACTAAATCTCCACAAATCCTGAAGCCGTTAAGGGCGAGTTTTTTTCAGAAGAGCTCTGCAAAGCTGCTGCACTGTCATTAGACCCTGGCAGCAGGGAGAGACAAAGAAAATGAGCAAGGTATTAGAGAGGATCGAGGTGAGAGAAGCTCATCACTCCCCGCTCCTGCGCCCCACAAAGGGCCAATCGTCGTCAATTACTGGAATAAGCAAGTGAGAGACGGAGGGAGCGTGAGAAAAAGAGGACAGAGGGATTTCTGAGCCCCTGCTTGGTGCAATCACTGTCACACAGCGAGTGAGGTGATAAGGAGAAAAAGTGTCAGAGCCTGATAGCTGCGGGGTGAAATTGCCGTCATTAAACAGTCACCGAGTGGCAGCCGAGGGAAGGATTTCTGTGTCTAAGTCCCTCTAAAAACATCCAACCTTCACCGTCAAATTATGTCTCTTTCAACCCTGTTAGCCTTTCTTCCCACCATTTTCTTTTCTCGCCTCAGCAGAGTTCAGAAAATTCTCTTCCTCCTTGGAGGGAAAAAATGTGCTCTACCCCACACTCTATTACGCCATGATACGGTGGCTGACAGGGTCAATTAAACAGCAACGGCCTGAACGATTTCCATAATGAGATGCAGCATTACAGAAATTATGAAAAGTAAAATTACACATGCAAAAGTCCAGAACAAATGCACTGCTGCTAATAAATATTATGCATAAAAGAGAAACAACTGCATTAACTGCAAACATGCTGCAAACACACAAGGGATGCAAAGTCATAAACTAACGCACTGTAAAAAAACTTAACCCTACCTTAACAAGTAAATTTTTCGTTACTTCCAGGTTAGACTTTAAAAGCCAAACGTGATCATCTTGAATAATTTGATACCTTTTTCAACCACCGCACAGAATATGAAGAATATGACAAGCTTCTGGAGTCAGAAGTCTACCAGGAATGACTATCGTAGGCACCTCCTAAACGAAAACGCTCTCAGCAAACTTAGTCAGTCGTTCTTGTTTTCATTAAGGAGACATCAGTTTACAATGCTCTTGGCATAGTTTATGTTGCTTGTGGTGCGATATTTTACAAAGTAAATCCTGCAGGTAACTTTGAAATAGTTTCCATATACTTTCACTATCTGATCTCAAACCATGCTCTGCTGATTTCAGTGTTTTCTGCTGATTTTATTTAAATTGCTCAGTTTGAAGTTAACCAATAAGTCCTGCTTTCCTTAAATAAGTTGCTTTTATAAATGGGGCAAGGGCTGCAAGCTAGTTTAGGCTTGCAACTCAAAATGTACTACTTTCACTTTTTCATGCCTCATTCTCATTATCACCTGACCAAGTATCTTCCCAATTAGGTGGTCTATTTAAGCTGCGGGATTTCTGCTCTCTGCCCCTGCCCTGCCAACGCCACTGCTGTAAGCTGTGCTTAAACTTTCAGCCCCACCACCTCCCCAGCAACCATCTGCAGGCTCCGTCTACTTTCTTTCCTACCCTTTAATCAACATTGTCTTACTGTAACTGCCTTAAGTATTAAAATCAGTCAATCAGTAATAATAATACATTTTATTTATATAGCGCTTTTCAAATCTCTCAAAAATTGCTATCTTCATCTCCTGTCACGGTCTCAGCAGATGTCTGTCTAACAACAGTCTGGTTCTGCTCGAAGCTTCTGCCTGTTATAAGAAGTTTTTCCATGCCACTGTAACTTGCTAAATGCTGCAAAGTTTTTAGTGAACTTTAGTATCATTTTACTTTACTTTCATATTATTGTCATTCGTCATTATCAGCAGTAAAATCCCCTAAAATATTGAGATATAATTTTTTGTCAGTAACATACAACCCTTGTTGCCATATTGGAAATTTTGACACAAAATTCAAACTTTCAGTAAAACAGACATGGGGTGGAGTTGAGGCGGGTCTGTGGTCTACTTGCAAAGAGCTGCAATGCTCCAGTCTGTAATTCAACTCAGTCACTCCAAGGCTTGCCAACTTTCTCAATACTAAATAAGGGACAGGTGCACGGTGCCATGGTGGTGTTAGCATGATGTGTGAATTCAGTGTATATTCCCTTTAATCCTTACTGTATCATTATGTAACCTCATATGAATACACCTCAAAGAAACCACAATTTGGCTCTTTACATAAAAAAGCAGGCAAAATAAAAATGTAATGCAAAAGAGGAGTATGACTCACAAAATGTACTTGGATACTTTTTGCTGCTCTTGACTGACTCGAGCAGTCTTTTGTCCTTTTGCACAGCCAGAGAGAAGTCTTTATATGACAAGTCACAGTTTACAGATATTTGAATTTCATTTTTAATCAGCTCTGTGCTGCATCTTGAGTCTGACCATTTAATGGCCATCAGAGAGAAAATTCTCTCCACTTTTTTGCAGGACTTGGCGCATTTGCGCTGTATAGAACTGATGCACGTTAGGGGGCCTGTGATTGGATGACAGTCGCTGTGATTGGCACATGATCTGCTATTGCCGTTTTATCTAATCTAGGATCTGTAGAGTGTAGTCTGCTGTATTTACAAGAGTTAATAGTCAATATATGGGACAATTGAGGTCCCGTATGAAACAAACAAATTTAACCCTAGTCACTCCCCTTATTATCATTTATGATTAACTGTTAGTCCTATTCAAGATTGATGTGAACATGTTTATCATGGCTGTGAAAATGGGATCTTATGGGGATCCCTTGGCTTTTGGAACCAGCCTCAAGTGGAAGCTTGAGGAGCTGCAGTTTTGCACACTTTTGAGTTGGCTTCATTTATAACACTGAAAATTGCAGCTTGGTTGTCTGTTGTGTGTCTTGCCGTCTGTTCCTTGTTTAATGTTACTTTGACTAAGTTTAAGATGAAAATGATGCTTCTTTTGTGAAATCAAAAAAGAGTTCCATCTCCTTTTGGTGCTGCTAGAACAGATCCTTTGTTGAATGTGGTCAGTGGATGGTTTGGATGGTTATAAAAAGAGACTCCCTGAGGGTGAATATTTGCATATTTTCTTTCCATCGATCTGTGATGCTTTGATACTCCCTCCGTCCTGCAGTTCTCCTGCTTCATGCCTCACTCCTCCACATTTCCTATCTGCACTCGTTCCACTCTGAATTTTTAAAGTCTCCTCAGCTCCTCTGCTGCAGCACACCTTCCTTCCAGCTGTGAGGAGTTACATAACCTCTCCCTCTCTACTTTCTCTACTTTAATAAGTTCTCTTTATGTATCCCTGCGGCTCTCTCCTCATCCTCTGCACATACACACACACACACATACGAACACACGCACACAAATAAACACTTTGTTGTCGTCTTTGGTGACTAAAGCTCGTCTCTGAATCTCACAGCAGCAGAAGCCTTCCCAAAAAAAAAAACTTGGCTGCAGAAGAAAGATCAAACACAGCAGCCCTGGCTCACTCCTGCAGCGCTGGCATGATGAGCCAGGCAGGGAGGGGGAGGATTTTGGGGACATGAAACAGCAGGCGGGGGGGGGGGGGGGGGTATGATCCAGGCGTAGGATGAGTTTGAAAGAGACTATGTATGTGTCTGTGCGTGTGTGTGTGTGCAGTGTGGAGTTTTAAGCCTACGGGGGAGAGGGGATAGCAGAGTGATTAGGCTTGTAGTTTAAATTTAGAAATTTGGAGATGGGGAACCTGGTACCCAGAGGATTTCTCTGCCTCTCGCTGCTTCCTTCAGTGAAATTAGAACAGATAACTTTCAGAGGCGTAAAGAGGAGTGTATCCCTTTTTTTTTCCTTTTAATCGCAGCAGCAGAAATGCAGAGTGTTACTTACTTCCACAAATGTCTTCGGGGGAGAGCGAGATGTGATTTAGCGGGATGAGGGGGAGCGATTAAGAGGAGGAAGAATACGAAGTGGAACATTTCAAAGCATGCTGTTAATTTGCTGCAGGGATGTTGGGCATACATTTTGGGAGGTGTTGAAGCCCAACCAGGCTGTGTCCTAATTTTAAAAAGCACTCAGATTTTACTTCTCTTGTTAATACTTTACTAGTACAGCCTGAGAAAACAGCTCACAGCTGTGCCTCCAGATAAGCTGAAGCTTGGCTTGGAAGGATTTCTCTGCTAATTTTGGGTTAAGAGTTCAGCTGCCTTTGAGGAAATAATGTAAAGATATTTTATCCAATGTAAGTGTCAGTTCAAGTGTTTGAACTGACGCATAGTAATGCAAGGCAAGGCAACTTTATTTGTATCGCGCATTTCATACACGAGGGCAACTCAATGTGCTTTACATTAAAAGATTAAAAGCATTGGTAACATTCAGACAAGCATAAAAGAGCACGATTAGTAGGTAATCGTCTCAAATGCAGGAGCTCAACACTTTAAATAAAGACAATCAAGGCACCCGTCAAGTTTCAAAAAAGCAATAATAAATATGGAATGCTACATCACTGTGTGGTACCGGGCCTGCACTGCGTCCTGCTTAATGACCCTCCAGCGCATTGTGAGAACAGCTGAGAAGATTGTTGGTGCCTCTCTCCCCTCCCTCCATGACATTTACTCTTCCCGCCTCACCCAAAAAGTCCTGCGCATAGCAGGCGACCCCTCCTACCCGTATCACAGCCTCTTCATCCTGTTGCCATCAGGAAGGAGACTACGCAGTCTCAGGGCCAGAACCAGCAGACTGAGGGACAGTTTTATCCACCAGGCAGTCAGGATGCTAAACTCTCTCCCTGTTTGCCCCCTCTTCCCATAGTGCCCCCTTCACAGACTTAACCCGGTCACTGACCCCCCCCAAATCAACGCTGAGGGCCTGAGAGAGAAACGCAGTATCAAATCCTCAGTATGTCTAGGGCATACTGCAGTTTATTTGACAATAAAGAAGACTTTGAACTTTTAAACTTGATATGACAGTCAAAAGTAAGTGTTCAGCCTAGTAATGATGAATTAGCAAAGTACATTCTGGGAACAAAGCTTAGGTACACGATGGGCATGTGACAGTGATTCTCAGCTGGATTGATTTTTCAAAAGTTAAAAATAAAAAATGTCGAGTGGCGCTAAGGACACAAATTGGGAGGCCCAAGGGGCACAAAGTTGCAACGCTTTCAATGTTCCACTTACTTAATTTGCTTATTCGCAAGAGTTTAAAAAATATTCTGTGCCACGATAACCAATCAGAGTGCTAATCCTCTGGTTACGTACAATGTGACGAATGAACCAGCAGAGGTTCATTCATCTGGAAAACATAGGACAAAGTGATTGTACTTGTGATTGTGTGTGGCTTCCCTAAACTCTGTGACACTACCTGCTTTGTGTAGAAGCAGGTATGAAAAGAAGCTCACTTTAAGGAAAGTGAGTGAGGAGGTCGGATTATCTGGGAAATTGTGAAAACCTTTGTCTGTCACTTGATTCCAGCCATGGGTTGTACTAGCAAATTAGCACTGCCCTAGTTAGAATACCATTATTATTCTATATTCTGGCATTCGTGTACACACAAATTAAGCAATTGGTGTGAACACTTTATAAGTGTTTGTTTATTTTATAGACAAGAACATTGCAGTACCATAGTAAATCCTGGGTGCAGTGTTAAAGGTGACATATCATGCAAAATTGACTTTTTAATGGTTCTTTACCTGAAATATGTTTCCCTGGCATGTCTACAAACCCCCCGAGAATGAAAAAAATCCATTCTGCCCCTGTTCTGATTTCTCCACCTTTCTGTAAATGTGTGTGAAACGAGCCGTTTCAGACTTCCGTGTTTTTGTTACGTAACAACAATATCCGGTCTGTCACGGAGTCAGAGCTCGGAGCTTGTTCAGCCCATAGACTGTATAGAATAATACTGAATCCCTCCCCCGTTTTTCATTACCTGCACAAATGTGTGCTAACAAGGAGCTTAGGAGGGAGGCATGCTAGTTGTAGGCTGTCTTGATAAACACAAAGGTCGGTTTTACTCCCCACGTCTGCAGATTTGAAGATCTAGTGGATGATTTTTATTTATCATAGATAAGTGCTAGCGCTAGTTAGCATAGCTACATAGCTACATGTCGTAGCTGTAGCTGTGTACCAAGAAACACGTCAACATACTGATAAATAAAACAACAAGAAACAGAATCTGGAAGGTCCCGCTGCCTTTCTGGCAGAGGTCGGTTTTACTCCCCACGTCTGCAGATTTGAAGATCTAGTGGATGATTTTTATTTGTCATGGATAAGTGCTAGCGCTAATTGGCATAGCCACATAGCTACATGTTCATAGCTGTAGCTGTAGCTGTGTACCAAGACACACGTCGACATACTGACAGATAAAACAACAAGAAACACTAAATCTGTGACCAATCCTTCATAAAAGGTCCTGCTGCCTTTCTGGCAGAGATCGGTTTTACTCCCTACGTCTGCAGATTTGAAGATCTAGTGGATGATTTTTATTTATCATGGATAAGTGCTAGCGCTAGTTAGCATAGCCACATAGCTACATGTTCGTAGCTGTGTACCAAGACACACGTCTACATACTGATAAATAAAACAACAAGAAACACTAAATCTATGACCAATCGTTCAGAAAGGTCCTGCTACAGGTGCCCCTCCGTCAGGATCAGATTCAGAGGGTTGAAGTAACTCAATCTCTGAGCAGCCGTGTATATTCAGCCAACATGTAAACATTAGATCAACGTGCTGGAGAGCCGAGGCACATCCACTTCCGGAGGGGGCGTGGTCAGAGGGAAAACAGAGTGTTCTGATGAGGAATGAAGAAAAGGACTTTTCAGGCATGCCAAAATCTGATTTCAAAGTGTTTTTTTGAGCATAAACTTTAAAGACATGTTTTGGGGACCTCTTAGACCAATATATATTGATGAAAAAAGCGTGATATGTCCCCTTTAAGCAGTGATGCCAACAGTTTAAGCCAAACCAGCAAAATACGAAAGTATTAGAAATCATGCTCGTTGTCAACTTCTCTCATTGTTATCACCAGGGGAAAGAATTCTCCATCCAGGTATAGTGATGTATTTATTGGTCTCACAGACGACCATGGTTCACAATGTTCTCTTTGATTTGACCTTTTCTTTTACAGACACTTCTGTATCTCCCCCACAGTCGGCATCTTTTGACTCTTCTACTCTAATGTAACGTAGACTCTGAGTTGCACATTCTACATTCTCACAAGGTAAATGACGTGTGGGAATGTGTGGGTACTAATGATTAAATCGTTAAAAACATATGTATCTATTTTCCTACATAAAGGTAGCTAAACGAGCCCACTGTCTTTGCACTCTCTATTGAAATGTGTTATATTTATGTACAAAGCTGAACTTCATGCACCCTCTGTGATAATCTGCAGCAGATGATGAGTGATGCACTTTCGTCCCCCACCCCAACCACACCTCCTCTCCCTACTCCCTCCACTCTTGCATGCATCCTAATCTCACCTCTTATATTAATCCCATTGTTGTTATCAAAGTAACCTTCAACTCGTTAAAAGCTGACACCTTGTTGCACGCAAGGGACTTGTGGCGTCACTGAGAGAAGTCTGGTAGATGGATTTTATTAATTCCTTCATCAGACAGATTCTAAACCAAGTTTTATTTTAATATGAAGATTTAACGATGGTGACACGAAGGTGGAGAGGATACAGCAGACAGAGTTTTAAGCTAAATGCAAAGACTTGACTTTTGAATGAGCTGCAAAAAAGCTGAAAGATTCAAGTGACCAACATTTCTTTTGCATGCATCCTAAGTACCTATGGATGATGGGATAAAAATAATGGTAAAAGAAAATGCTTTTTGGGAGATGTAAGCCTGCAAGTTATTTTAACTCACAGTCTGTGTCACTCCTGGCTGTCAGGGATCTGATGGCGCTCATATTGCTCCCTCACACACTCACAAACACACATCACCTTAGATTAGTAATTCCCATCTGCCCATTGCGATAGTGAGGTATTAGCGCTCGGCTAAATCTCTGAAAATCCTGGTTTATCACACTTTCGTATCCCACATTATCCTTCCCTAGACACATGCACACACACACACACACACACACACACACACACACACACACACACACACACACACACACACACACACACACACACACACACACACACACACAAATATGCACATACACATATGCCATGAACAAACACACACAGATTCATTTTGATTGTCTCAGTAGAGCTTTGGTAAGAGAAAAATATCTATCGACTGTGCAGTAGACTACTGATTTATATCTTACTCTATAACAGGGACATGCACTCACTCACCTGCAGGGAAAATGCACTTACCTGTGCTTTGATAAAGTCCATTTCCAGCAGAAAGTCAACCATTGCAGCAATAATCTTTCATTCCTCTGCTTTTAACAGAGAAGCTGCTCATTCAGTGACAATAACTTTAACTTCTGTCAATAAAGCGGCACATGTTTAACATTCAAAGCCTTACAGGAAGTGTGAGTCATGCATTATGAATCAGAGGACAGGTTTCTATGAAGACTGCATAACACATAGACGTAGTCTTTTCTGAAGAGGTGTTATGAAACACAAAGATGTCCACCGACTTTAGAAGTTCAGAGTGAACCTCACGCACCATCAATCTGGAAACAAGCAAAGAGGTGGAGGCCTCAAGCCTCCTGGCAAACAGCCACACAAATGTATGCACATTATTAGGGTTGTGTTACAGTCAAATTTTCGCCCCTGCAGTGTGTAAGATAAGCTACATTTCTCAAACTGTTTGATCACTTTTGTTGATTTGCAGATAAATAATCTTGATGGGCTTCAATGGGTAGTTATTGGCTTTTGCAACCAGTGCCAAGTGGACTCCCGAGGCACTTGCACTTCAGCAGTAGTTTAATTTTTCAACATCAGAAGTTGCTACTGGATTTTTATTTAAAACATTAGTGCAGAATGTGTTGTATTTTCATGACATCAACCAAAGACACTGACAACTAAAGAAGGTAAGAATGAATTGGAGAGGGAGAGAATAAAAACAACAATAGCAACAAAAAAAGCAAAAAATGCAGCTTAAAAGAAATGGATGCACTGAATTACGCCAAAAAAATAAGACATGTGAAAGTAGAAAATGATTATCCCTTACACAAAACACAAAACAAAGAGAGCTCGGATATTGCTGTTTGTGCAACTTGTTCAATTCAGACTTTAAAATCATGTTTTTTTTCCCATATAAACAAAAGTCTTGTTCATGTTATGTTTGTATAAGTTTATTCTGGTGCTTAAACAAAAATACAAAACAAATATCTTTCATCATAAAACACTTTTGGAACTATTACTTGAACATTTGGACACATTTCTTCCCTGCCTCTGCTGATGCATCACTGCACATATCTGTGCATCACCACCCACTCTTCATCAGTGGGATCAAAATGAATGTTTAGGTCGGTATAGATTTACCACTTTGTAGCACTTTCAGTTGTAGAAACTCAACTGATTCCTTTTAAATCCTCAACTGTAATTATCTGCTTTTTCAATGAAGTGCATCTTGATTAAACATACCTGGGTTTGTTAGAATTGCAATTTCTTTAGAAGAGTGTCTGGTTCACATAAAGCACAGTCAAGTGACAGTTTGTAGTCTGTACTATGATGAAACACACACACGCACATGCAGCAGACACACAAAACAGAGTAAACATGTTAACCCCTCCCCTCAGAATCCAGTTTCCTCATCTTCATTGGGCCGGCCCGCTGTGGTTGCTGTTTAATTGGATGAATGATTGTATTGTTGAATGGAGGGTCTATTTATAAAGCTGCTGATGCAGACCATGGGCTGACACTGCATCACTGCTACATCCCACAATCCCACACCGTCTGGTCTGGGTTTAATAATCCCTGTGCATAATTTAATCCGAGTGTAGGGTTTAGCAGTCTGTTTGAAGAGATTGTGTTATTTTTTCTTCAGGATGTG
Source organism: Notolabrus celidotus (assembly GCF_009762535.1). Classification (NCBI taxonomy): domain Eukaryota; kingdom Metazoa; phylum Chordata; class Actinopteri; order Labriformes; family Labridae; genus Notolabrus; species Notolabrus celidotus. The sequence goes on along the minus strand of NC_048273.1, from coordinate 23,935,468 downwards.
TTACATAAAATGTCCTGTTAAGAATCTGAAACAGTGCTTCAGTAATATCCTCTGTATAGTAACAACTATGAAAGTCCAGAAATTTAATGTAATGTAATGTTATCTAAGTTAGCAGACCACTAAGAATGACCGTTATGATCACCTAACACCAAAAGACCAGCATGACTGAAGCACACCACAACTCTAGTTCAGTCAGACACTGAGCATCGTTTGTGTTTGCCGTCTAGGCTGCAAGCACATCACTCCTTGCAGAATTATTCAACATACTGAATGCCTGAGGAGTGATGAGATGCTATTTTTACCCCCCCCCCCCCCCCCCCCCCCTCTCAAAGCCTGCAGGTTGATGCTGGGGCTGAAACAATGCATGCACTAGCGCTGATGGGCAGTACTGACAGAGCAGAGGGAGACACTACATTTGTGCAGCCTAAATAGACTCCAGGTTGGGAGAAAAAGTTGTCATGTGATGGAGGAGTGTAAACGTAGCCCACGTCAACCTTAGCTTCCCCTGCAGATGGACATGCCCCTGGGCCGTAGCATGTGCCATACATAGCCTGACATGCACCTTATTAAAAATGTAGCTACATATCAAAACAACACAGACAGCTGGCTCTGTAATTGGTCTGCTGGGCATCTTCATAATGTTCTGCATTTAAACATTTCCAGTGTTGCCATCCTCTCTCTTTTCTTCTTTGCAATAATTTTGGTTTGATCAACTGCTGCTCAATATTTATCAGCTCAAGATCTATCATAATACATTCATTCTGAAGCCAAGTTTTCTTTCACTATTTCTGATACCTTGACATAAGCAGACTGATACCCAGCACACCAGCTTGTTAAAAAAGTAAAATCCACTGGTGGAAGGACATCGATAACTTAATTTTGCCAGGTTATACTCATGTTAAAATCTCTGCAAGCAAATTGCTGTGTTTTTATATTTTGTCCCATGATAATATAGTGTTCATCAGAGGCTCATTTCGTTCACATCCAGACACTGTGTCACAGTGACGGCACAGTCCTGAGGGTTGTCTCCTGTAATGTTTCAGCGGCTGTACGAGGTTTCATTATTAGCATTCAGCACTGAGGCAACAATGACCTGCATCTTCACTTTCTTCTGATGTGATTTCCTGACATGAATGAGATGTGATGGGGCTGGAAATGCGACGTGAGGGCTTAGTAAAACTTATCAATATGCAAAGTGTTGATGTTATTTCTTCCTCCTTTTAATTTTGGACTGACAGCGGCATCGCCTGAGAGCTTATCAGTCCGTCAGCATGTGTCATGTGTTTGTGTAATTTGCATTCGGAGCATTTCTAAACAGATAAGCAATGAAGTCTGAGTTATTATGGGTTTACCTCCGGCAGGGACACCTGTCTGACACACACAAACACACACACACACACACACACACACACACACACACACACACACACACACACACACACACACTGCATGTTTTCACTGAGTACGGAGCATGAATGTCAAACTCACGTTAAGCGTACGGTGAAAAATGCCTCCTGAAAAAGTGTGTTTGAGCTGCCACCTATATTGCATATATGTGCATGTGTGTCAGTGTGTGTGTGTGTGTGTGTGTGTTTCTATGTATATTTGTAATATGTATGTAAATAAGGTACAGCACTGGCCATGGACACACACATTAATCGCCAAGACGTCTGCTAGCGTGCAAAGTCCCTGCGGGGTTTGATGTCACAGAAGGTGACATGCCTGTGTGTGTGTGTGTGTGTGTGTGTATGTGTGTGTGTGTGTGTGTGTTTGTGTGTGAGTGTGCGTGCGTGCGTGCCTGCGTGTGTGTGTGTGTGCGCGTGTGTGTGCGCGTGTGTGTGTGATATCACACCAGGCCTGTTACTTGACCATATATAAATTACTTTACCTTCTGCACTGTCCTTTTCCTCCTCCTCTTCCTCCTCTTCATCACATTTCTATTTTTTTTCCAGTTTTCCTTCCTCTTACTTTTTCTTTGTTGCCTCTTCTTTCCTTTTCCCCTTTTTCTATTCAGATCTTTATGTTTTTGTGTTTTCCTTCTCTTGTTCTACTCTTACCTTCCTTACCTTATCATATCTGCTTTCTTAAATCTGTTTTACTCACTTCTTCCTTCTTCCTCCTCTCCTCACATCTCGTTCAACAAGCAGAGCAGTGGTGAAGCAGGATGCTGAATAATGGATTAAAAAAAGGCAGATAAATATCATTCCAAAGAAATCATCTGCAGATAAACTGACCTTTGCATATTTCTCTGTCTTTTTCCCGTCTTCCTCATTGGATCTGTGTCTCCCGGCACATAACTGTACTTTAGCTTTAGTAACTTTAATTACAGGTTGGACTCTGCCTACAGCAGGAGCAATAATGATAATAAGACATATAGAACCTTTGAGGTTTCACTCATTAGAGGCCAAACAAATACAGTAAGATTAACTCTAGCTGGCTGATATGCAGGGCTGGAGGGAGCCTCTCTGCTGCCCAGAGCAGGATTTCATTACTACTGATTTACATTACGGCTCAGCAGTGTTCCAATTCAAACCAGAATATATCTTAGGATGTTTTTTGGTTTCATACATGCTAATGTGGTTCTATGGTTGGTTTTGAGCAAAACTGATCACGTGGTTGTCTTACATGCAGCCTCTTTTTTGCTTTATCTGACAAAATGTATGCAATTATGAAAAAATATGTAATTCATTTACTGCTTGTTTGTGAATGAAAGGCTCCAGGAGATGGATTATCAGGAAGGAGATAAACTTGCCTTTAATTTTGCGTGTGCATGTTGCGCCCTGTATCTGTTTGGATTGCTGGCAGTGCACCTCTTTAAAGATTACCGCAAAGTGGTCTCAAGATGCAGCATGCACATGAACTGTAGGGGCAGTGTAGAGTCAGAGAAGATGTGACGCAGCAGCAGGGACGTTTTAAAGACAAGCTGATAGAACAACTCTGCAATAATCCACGGCTGTACACATCATGTACCGATGCCACTGCACAGCGATCAGACATTCCTGTGAAAACTGCCAGCACAGATGCTGAATCCTGCAAAACGAAATGCATGAAAGTAAATGTTCAAGAAACAGAATGGAGACAGAGCTGACTGTGTCAACCAGTCATTAATTACCTGAGCTGGCCTGGATTTGTCAGACCACTGAGCCCCAGACTTACCAGTGACCTCCTCAGGTGTTGCAACATCCTGCACATCCTCTAGTTGCATGCAGCCTGGACTCTCTGGTGTGACTTCTCGAGGTATCCTCCAGTAATACGCTTAGTGCATAGCCAAGTATGTTAACAGTTACATTGGTGATGCTATGTAAGCAAACCCAAGGTTAGCAGCTTTAGACATCCCTCTGTGAAAATGCCCCGTGACATAAAGGGACAAATTAAGCTGTTGATAATATTCGGATCTTGTCAAGTCTTTGTGAGACTTTACTGATTTGAAACGTTGAGTTTTCAGGGCTGCTTCTGGCCCATCTCTATCTTTGAAGTGACTGGATACACATGGAGACCCCCTGCTGAGAGAGGAGAGCTCAGCTGGAGAAGGTAGCCTGCAGATATTTAACTCTATAAGAACACACATATTCATATACACATGTGTACCGAGACATACTTACTTTGCACATGCAACACGCTCTAATGTTTATACTTACATTTGCATTTATGCCGATAAAATAAACATAGTAAAAGCTCAGTGTCCACGGAGACTTATGTGTCTGTCTTTGCTGCCAAACATCAACATATTAAGAGTATGTGTAAAAAATAAGCACACTCAATTTTATCTACATTTAATCTACATTTCGGAACATGACTCGCACAAGAACTTGACAAAAATATTTACGAAAAAAAAAGGTACGTCTTTGTCTACGAGTGGCGCAAAAACAAAGAAAAAACTAAAGTTCCTCCCTGGAGCTTTAATTTTGATTATGCAAACTCACCCCTGGAGGTGTGTTTTGATAGAGTTAAAGCTTCTGATAGTAAACTAATGATCAAATTTGACACTTTAAACAGAGATTTTACAATTTTTATCAAAATGTCTGCTGAAATATTGCTGATTATTGGATATTCTGGTTTTAAAAAGTCAGATTTTTGTACCTTTTTAGCTTTTTTGTTATTTATAAATGAGGCCAGGGAAACGTGGTGCTGTAAGAGAGACGAGCAGTTTATTCAGGTCATCTAACTCTTGATTCAGAGGTGAAACTGAAGACCAATACCAGCGGAAATGGTGCAAATTATCTGTCATTGCATCATGAAAAATGAAATTACACTTTAACATGATTGATCCTCCCGCATTAAGTTTGTCACTGTCCCTGACGTTAAGATTACACGTCTGAACCCATTATCTTCAAATTACCAGAGCCCTCACTCAGCGGCAGCACATGCAAAATGTAGATGCAACAAATATAAATAATGAGTGTAATGTGCTAAATATGAGATGATTTCAGACAGGAAGTGAAACTAATTCCCCCAACACACCCGATCCTTCTCCCCCTTCTCTCTACCTGACAGTGTCACTCATCCAGCCTGTTAAATATTCCAAACAGCTGCTTTTGTTGTGCCTGCGCTGCATACCTGATAACACTAATTACATCCAGCACACGCAAACACACCCACTCTCACCCTGTCCTCCAACTCAGTGGCTTTCCCACACACACACACACAGACACAGAGAGACCCACACACACTCTCATATAGGCACTCCAGTTGCAGTTGACAGCTCAGACGCTTGCTCCTCCGTTGCTAATTCCTTATCTCAGCCTGCGAGCCGAACTCACTCGCTCTGATCCAGTTTCTCATTAAATCCACTTACCTTAGCACCACCTCCCCCTCCTCACCTGCCTTCTCTTTACCTATTTACATGCACCTGTTTTTAGTGACAAAATCACCTTCAATGTGCTCTGCTTTCAAATTGCCTTCCACTCTCTTCCGTCACACAGTGGAGTGACACAGCAACAAAGCTTAGAAAATATTTGTGGTGTCTGGGGCTTCTGCTGTGGTGAAACAAGAAAATAAGTGCTTTTATACCTTGTTTTTTAAACACAAACACACACTGGCACGCAGCCTGCAGTCAGTTGTTCAAGTTGTCATTGGAAAAGCATGTGACCCAAGTAGGTCAAATCGATAGTTCAGGAAAATAACAGATTTCTAGCCTACTCTGTGCATTCTAGCAGGCTTACTATAGAGCTGTTTCTAACTTTCTCAGTGTCTCTGAAGTACAGCAGAAAAATCTGACACCAGCATCCTCTCTTTGTATACTTGTGTCCCAAAAAAAGTGCAGACTGTTAAGGCTTTGATCAGGTTTTAGGAGACAGAGAGCATGCACTGACCCTCAGCTTGTACCACTGAAAACTTTACCTGCACCAACACTCTGACCTCTCTCTGCAACAACGTCCTCTGACTCTGAAAGGTCTGTCAACCCTAGCTGCTGCTCACATGGGAGGACAACACACACATACCCCCCCCCCCCCCCCCCCCCACGCACACACACACACACGCACACACACACACACACCAACACCACCTTCTTCCTCATCTCCCCCTGGCCTGCTTATCTCAGCCTCAGAATAGATGGTCCCTTTTCTTCAGAACTTCATCCATTTTTCATGCTGCTCGCCTCCCGATGTCTCGCCTGCTGCTGTCACACATGTAGCCCCTAACGCCACGGCCAACCTCCATAAATGTTTGATGTTAGAGGTCCTCTGCCACCACCACACACACACACACATACACACACACACATACACATAAAGATACAGTGATGAGATACCACCTTGCACATAAACACCCAATACCTCTCTGTCTGCACACCTCGGAGACAAAGAGGTGGCCACACTCATTCAAGGTTTGTTTTTCTACCTTTGTGTGGATGTGTAAGGTGTAGAGGGTGAGCCATAGATCGTTACAGTATGGGCCTCGAGTGTAATTTTTAAAATGATCAACAAGGTGAATGGATATCTTCAGGAACTGTGACATTTCTGAGTGTTGACGTAATCATTTTCTTTTGAAAGCTAACTTTTTGTGCAGACCAGCTGTGATTGTTGCATCACTAATAACAAAAATCGAGCAGTACTTTCGCAGGCAAACATTGAAGGAGCAATCTTTTAGTTAACATAGTTCTATTTTTAAATCCAACCTGCAAAGTTCAGGAGACAGCAACGCAACAGAGCTTCAAAAACTGGTGGAAAGCAGGATTATCTCGCAGCCAACCAATAAATCCAGGCTTTGTTTACTCTCATTGCTGAGTGATCTCTACCTCTCTGCTTTCTCCTCTTCTTGGAAGAGGTGTTACATATTTTTTTGTTTCTGTCTCTGGCATAGAGCATTGTGTCAGGAGTGTCAAAAAAGACCAAAACCTCCTTCAACCTTTGCTGTCGCTATCAGACTTAGCTGGTAACCCTCTCAGGGGGATACCTGTCTCACTGGTGACTCACAGTATATTTTCAGCATGATGAGGTGATGACAGACTTCAAAATGTAAGTTAGCTTCACTGTTGGGAGCAGGTTTATGTGCTGGTACAACATGAATGCACGTGAACGAAAACATGTATTCATAATGTGGCCTTTTTACCCTATGAATTAAGAGCAATTCAGGACACTGTTTCGAGCATCTTGCAAGTTACAACTAAGCGGCAACCTCCGGTCTCAAACTATGAAGCCTCAAACCGGAAACCACATAGACATGAATGGGAAAAAGACGATCTTTGCAGCTTTAATAAACATGTTTACAGCCTGTTTCAAAAAACGGCTTGGCTCTACGTAGCTAATTTCTCTATCGGCACACACTGTACGGGGGTGAATTTTTTTCTAACGCGACGGTTCAGAAGATATTAAGATTACTAGTTTTTTCCCAAATAAGGACATGACTGACTTGACTCCCGGTTGGGAACACATAGCTGTTGGCTATGAGGCTCAAACTCCGCCTCTTTACGTCACACTCTGCCTGGTTGAGTTCCGCATTTCCAATATGGCTGCTGCCGACCATTTGCTTCAAAACAGCGCTCAGGAACAGATTAGTGACGTCATGGATACTACGTCCATATTTCATACAGTCTATGGTTACAACACCTTCAACGTGGAATAAGCACGTTTTATCCCACAGCTAGATTTCGGAAGCTACATTCTAAAGTTTTGGAGGTAAAATTGGTTAAAAAGTAATGAATAATGGTACTGATCAAAAGCTTGATGCATTTTATAAAGAAACCGAGAGTTCAAGTGACAGCCATCACCGATCCCCTCTCTTTGCACATGCATCTGCACTGTACAGTGTATGCTACTAAAACATGTATGCATGTGTGTGTGTGCCTCAGAAGCAGGTGGACAGTGACCCCAGTAAAGCAGGAGACACCCCCCCATCAGAGCAGCGTATGTTCCATAAGAACTCCTGTGGCCCGGTGTGTGTGTCACTGTGTTGATACGAGTGTGTGTTTATGTGTGTGTGTGTATCTACGCAGGGTGGCCAGGGGCCCAGAGGTGCTCAGGGTTAATGGATGGGGCCCATACCTCCCACTGACAGCAGGTTAATAACCAGAAAACACACACTCATAAACACACACACACATGGGCAGGCAAGTTGGGAGGGTGAAAGAGACAGAGAGAGAGAGAGAGGTTATACCTCTTCTTCTCTTTTGACATCATTACCTGTATGCCATACCTCGTAACAATATCAGGGTATTCTTTAGTCCTTGTTCTCACATGTGCGCTAACATGTATGTCAGAGGGAAGTGTTGCACATTGTAATCCACCACAGTTATTTTATGGGACAGTTTCTTTAAATATGTAGATTTTTAAATGCTTTACATCCAGTCAGAGTCTGTGCAACATAAGATAAAATATTATGTAAATAATAAACAGTAATAGTTGAGGAAATGTTTAACATTAAAAGGAAAAAAATCCTTAAATTGGATAAATTGTGATTTTTTTCCAATGTTGTGTTGTAGTTTAATCTATTTGTGATTTGACTTTCTGATTAAATAGAGGTTATATAGTGGGGAAAAATATATCAGAAGTTACTTAAACATTGTTCACTTTTGCATAATTAGTAAAGCAAAGTTTTTTGTGTAGAACATAGAAATGTTTGAAAGTTTCATCAGCAAAACAAATTCAGGGCCTGATTCACAAATTGTGTGGCTTTTGCAGCTGCTAAACCAAAAGATACCAAGAGTCAGCAGCTTATTCAGAAAGCACACACAAAGGGTTAGCCAAAACTGGGTTGCTGCTATTCCACAGTGTGGGCAGAGATAGCTTTGTTTTTAATCAGGACGAGGTGGACATGCTAGCTTGCTCCGGGGTGGAACATTTATAACCAGTGAAATTTGTGTCAGGAGTACCTTACAAAACTCAGGTAAGATGCTTAATGTTTAGCCTAAATGCAGACAGAGTTGAGCTCATAGTGAGAGCAAGCAGTGCTTCTTAGTGCTGCAGGGAGTGAAGATGCTGACAGCTCATCTCTACAACTAGACGCAAAACAAGAGCAAACTACACAGCTGCAAAACGTATGGACATGTTTTAACCTAAACTTGGCAGCTGCAATACGTTATTTATGACTTCCCCCCTTAAGTGTCTGTGTTAGTTATTCTGCTTATTTTGGTTTATTTCAATGATTCATACTCCTAAAATCTACAGCCTGAAGGTTGTTCAAGTTTTTAATTCTGATCCAGTTAAACTGTATTGTACGTATATGTGTTCAGCAGAATGTGCATATGGAAATAAGGGCAACACACACACACGTGAAACTGAAGTGTAGGGGAAATACATTCAGACTTTGAGATCTCTGAAGTGAATCAAAAGCTACAGAGTTGAGCGCACGCTTGTGACAGGAGGATCAGCGCTAATGGTTTTAATAGTCCAACATCGCCCCATTAGGACACGCACGCACACACACACAAACACACACACGCACACACATGCACTAGCACGCGCACAGGCACACACACTCATTCACTTATGACAGGGACAGACATTTCAAGGTTGTGCTGCAAGCTGCTGCTCCCTCTGCCTGTTTTTCCTCTCTTCCACTGAGATGTCTTTTCCACTAGGTCAGCATTAAAATCAGGTCTTAAGGAAAGTGACATTAGCGATGATAAATGAGTTACATGTTTCATTAATCACTCAGCTGAAAGGTGTGCAGAGAGAGGGAGGCGAGAGGGATGAACGGGGGAGAGACAGAGCGCTCTGCTGCTCCTTTGGCCTCTCTTTGTTTGCCGAGGCGAGGGGAGGCTGATTTTGCGCGGCGGGTGTAAGATGAATGCGTCAAAAAACTGCAATCAAAGTGACAAAGTCAAACAGCTGCAGAGCTTCCAGCTTCAGCAGAATAATAACTCTCAATCAGAAATTCCATTTTGTGGTTGCATGAAAAACCCTGGCAGTAATTATGTATGTTGAATGCTCTTAACGTGGACAAGTTGAGCCAATTAGCGAGCCGGGAAGTCATTTCAGCGGCAAACTGCTCCGCTTACTCGCCTCGCCCGTTTGAACCCTGCTCTGTTTGCGTTGTGACGCGAGGAAAAATCCAGCTGCCAGGTGTGTTTGATGGAATAACAGCGTCGTGTTTAGCTTTGATCACGCACATCCTTCACAAAACTCTCGCAGTGTGAACAAAAAGATCTTTGTGTCATTATGAGGAGAATTACAGCAAGTACAACATCCTGAATATGTCAGTGTCAAAAGGTTGTCCAGGTATTCACACACAGAGTTTGTATGAAATGCTTTCAAAACTTATTTCCTCTGACTGATTTAATACGATGAATCTGATCCATGGTGACACCCTGTAAAGCTCATCCTTGCCTGCTCAGGGGACAAAGACAGGGTTTACAGGGTGAAGAAATAAACAGGATTTGTCAGGCATTATGTGTTGCTGTCCACTATGTTTGTATTGTTGACGGCTGTAAACCACCGGGCTGGAAAAATAGACCGGATTAGAGTTTATCTTTTTATAAACGTCTGAATGTTATCAGCTTCATCTGAAATATGTTTGCTGGAATATTCCTCCTGCTGTAAGTTTCAGGTCTTAGTGCCGCTCTGATTCCACCAAAACCCCAGTGTGAAATGAGAAAATCAATTTCTATAGTCAACAGTCGGATATCAAGATATAATATTTATCTGCAATTTTAAACAGCTTTTAAGGCTTTTATTTTCTGTACCTTGTAGTTGCATCTATGGCTCGATGGCTGCTGGGGTTGGTTGTTCCATGCTTGTTTTTGAGACTGTAATATGACATAAACTAATGCATCTGTTGCCATGAAGCTTTGTTTGGAAATCCTTGTTTACTGAGACTATTTGTCTCCTTCAAGTGCCACAATCGGAATTATTTTACAACATAGTGACGGGAAAATGCAATTATGATTTTTGTACATACACGTGTGCACCAAGAATTTGTTAACTCTTGCATTTTCTGTTGAAGCTGTAAGTGACCAAGTGAGCTAACCTTTGGGTTTGGACTAAAATCCTTACCTGAAGTCTTTGTAAACTAGCCTGAACCAGGTGACCTGTATGTTTTAGGGTTAAGGTTCAAGGAAAACTTGATTTCACTTGTGCATTGAACTTATTTTAAATGGGTAGAAATTAGAAGCTGTAAGTGTTAATGTATGAAGTGTTTAAGGTCCAAATTGAATGTGTTTTCTGTAACCACAAGCCTTTTTTGTCCATTTCGGCACACCGTAGTTAAACCCCTGTTCCTGCTGCTGCTATGATAGAAAATAATGACACCACAGCGCTTTTGAGCCGGCACATCTCACTTCAGCCCCAGACAAGTCTGTCAGCAAGTCAAAAGTAACATTCATAAACTGGAACTCCTGAAAAGTGCATATGCTGTTGCATTAACCAGGGATCACTGGACGTCAGTGAGTGATCAAAGTTATCTCGGCATAATGGCATGACATACTGATACTGACTGGACATTTTGTACATGTACCCCTGTAGATGTCTTAATGTGTAAGAGTGTTATCCTTTATAATAGTAAACCCTGTATCTGAGAGAATAATCACTTTACAGCTGTCTCCTACCTCTAAGTCATGGTGTCAGACCACACTGGTGTATCAGTGCAGCATTCGTTTGAATAATAAATCTTAAATCAAGATCATAATGTACATTTCATTACATCCATTTGAACCTGCCACATTGGCCTAGAGTAAGCCAGGTAGTAGAGCACCCAGATCAATGCCTACCTTCCTCATATCTTTTGTTTTCTCACAGAGTCAGTGGATAGGGAGGTCTGGCTCAGAGGTGCTGCAGGCAGAGATTGTCCTACAATATGCTGCAATCAGTCTTCTCTTCCTTTTCACTGCAGATGGATGATTTGCATATTACAAACATGCTTTAGGAATAAAATGCCAAGAGTAATGATAAAATATGCACAGAGCTGTGGTGAAGTTTGAAGGAACTAGTTGGCAACCATCAGTATTGTGACCAAAGATCTACAAACCCGACCTCAGCTTAACGTTGATCCACACATTATGCAGGGAATACATATATTGTAATGCTTGTACAAACATTTTGTTATAGCATGCAAAGGTTCTACTCTATGGTGGTAAACCAATATCCAAAACAATGCTCAAAGCTTCATAAAGCCGCTGAGTTGTTGATTCTCAGTGGGTTCAACAGTTCAAGCGGACAATTTCCCTCGACGCTGTCAATGTATTTCTATTTCAGTATCAAAAATGTTGATTTATGCAGGTTTAAGTGCCATCACTGACTCTTTCTGCAGGATTTCAGAGTCCAGCTCTTCCTCTGAGCAATTCAAGGACACCATTAAGATTACCATTTAGATATAACACGCGGGGGGATCCCATCTCACCCAGCTCAGGATGGTGAACCACTGCCTCAAATACCACCACGGCGCTGCCTGCAGAGCTACTCATATTCTCTCAATCCTTTGTTCTTATTGTCTCCCACACAGCAGCTAATATCACTGCACAGCTGCTGTTAACCTGCAGGAAATATGAGCTGCATTTGTTATGTTGTTTTCCTTGAATCCTGTCTTCTGTTTGTTTTTGTCTTTCTTTCTTTGTCTATTTTATTGTTTAATCTGTCATTTCTTTGATTTCTACTATGCAGTTTTGTTTATTTTTATTTATTCATGCATGCATTTGTATCCCTTCCTTCTTTGTTATCAATGCAATACGTTGTCCTCTTTTTCCATCTTTACTCGTGGTGCCTTTCTCTCTTTTTTTTCTTTAGGTCTCTAAGTTTCTCCTAGGTTTCTTGAGAAGGAGCAGGTGGCTCTAACCTGCCTGAGGTAACCTGTAACTAGTCCCTACCCATCGCTCCTGCACTGTGAACAAAGTGGGGAGGGATGGGTGGGGGTGACAATCTGGAGAAATGGTGAAAGTGGGAGGGAAGGCATACATTGGGGAAGGAGCAGACAAAGAGAGCAGGAGGAGGAGGAGGAGGGGGGTAAGGGGATGGAAATTAAAGAGGAGCGATAGCAGCAGCCTCTTAGTCTTATCTTAATTATAAACACGATGACCCAGCTGTGCTGCCCGCCGCGCTGCAGCAGTCTGACGGTGACCACTGACAGACACACACATTGGTACGCACAGACCTAATAAACCTGTCTGACACCCCTAATCAGCTCATTCTCCCCAGGGTGGAGCGTTTCTGTGTGTGTGTGTGTGTGTACATGCGTTTGTGTCTGTGTGTGTGCTCACTCTGTCCCATGAGACCAGGTGAGCAGTGAGGATGAGAAAAGATGCTTTAATTGCTTTTTCCTCCACTTTCCTCCAGCTCTCCCTCGTTCCATCCTTGAGTGTCGGCTGTCTCTGAGTGTGGCAGCGACGCACACACGCACACACGCACACACACACACACACACTCACACTGGCTCACAGGGACAGTTATTTAATTCATGTTATGGTCAAGTCTTTTTCGAGCTGCACTGTATCAACACAGTCAAAATCAATGAATATATTTGTGTCAGAGGGAGCCGGGGTCTATTTTGGGCCACATCCTCAGGACTTATCACACATCCTTCCTCTGCCTTGTACATTTTCTCTTTTTTTTTACACTCCTATTTGAGAGAAGATTTGCGGAAAGAGCAGGGTAGTCCGATCAATACTAAAAGACGGAGTCCTGAAGACATGCTACATTCTAATGCATGCTAGACCGAGACTACCAACCCTAGATTTAAATCTGATGAACGTTTGGGGATTATGAAAGGTACATTTTTGGGTTTGTTCTCTGACCTTTGGTTGATCTACGGTAAATTGATTGTCCTTCCTGCAAGACTTAATAGTCCAACAGTATTATAATGTTTGTGTTTATGTGCACAAAATACCCCAGTTTAGGCCCTTATTCTTCAAGAAACAGCTGCTTGTATGACTATCCCACTCATATTTCTGCTTACATCTATCTGTATACACTGATTATTCCTAGCCCTTTGTCAGTTCATGATGCATACAGCTGACTATAACTAACACAAAGAGAGACACATATCCTGCAGAACCTCCATGTCTTAGCCAGAAATTCTACATTTGTAAGGCCCTTTACATCCTGGGCTCCACGTAAGGGGTCATGCTCACCCCACTGGGATTCTAATTTTTATAACCACCTGTTTACTTTACATTATCCTGCTTATAACCTGGCAACAAAATATTGATTAAAGATTACCTTCAACATTTACACTGAAGGTAATGTTAAGCAATGTGAACAGGACTTCTGCAGGAATATTGATGTTGACATTTCTTTCCTCATTCAGCTCTCCTTCTTCTCAGAGCAATGCCTTTGACACACCTTTAAACATATATGAGGCAAATGTCACAGCTTTGAACATTGTTGCTGTTATTACTACCTCTTATGGTTGAAGTGATTTTGTAGAGATCAGCAGCTTAGAGATGCTCTCACCACCTCTGCTGCTATTGCCTGGATTGAAGGACAGGATGTTGCTCCACTTTTCCTTATCAGGGATGGTAGTGGCTCCTCAGTCTGCTCTCACATCTGTGCCCACTAACTGTCATTATTCCCAGCTCTGAGACCAGCCTAAGACGGACACTAATGTTTTTACCACAGTGTCAACAGGCAGAGGGGGAATGTGACAGACTACTTTCTATGGATTTATTTTTTGAGAATTAATCACCATTGCTAGAGAGTTTTTACCAATCAGAATATTGAATATTTGACAAAGGTAATTATACGCTTCAATCTGTGCTTATTGTTTTAAACTTTTATTCACGCTCTCTTCCTGAGAAATAAACTGAAATGTTAGGATTCAAAAGTCAAGAAACCCTTTGTCTCCACATGTCAATCTATGGGTTTAGATTTTCCACACTGGCCTCTCCTCTCAGTTTAAGATGTAATATAAATTTCATGGACAGCTGTTTTGTTGTGCGACATTTAGATTGCTTGTAAACAAGTTTAAAGTTCATATTCTGCTATTCAATAAATAATCCAGGATTTAAAGGTGACAAAACCTCCACAGAGGATTTATCTAGCATTGTGTGCTGTGTTGAAGTTCACTATCTCCTCTTTGAATGGACTCTAAGCCAAGAAAGACAGGATTAGGGTCCGGCTTTATCCCTTTATAAGAAGTGTGAATGTCATCGGCTGCATCTGAAATGCGTTTCCAGAGAATCCTTTCATTTAACGGTTGGCTTGGCTCCTTCGAAGGACGTCTCTGCCTCCCAAATCACTTCTAAACGGCTCCCTCGTTAAGCCGACATATTGCTACCATTCCCAGCCTGAGCCATTTCAATTAGCTAATGAGAGACGAGGAGCCGGGAGGGAGAATGCCCGATGCTCCTCTGATCCTCAAGGTTAGCGCTGGACGGAGAGGGAGTGCACTTGGTCTAATCTATGCTACGGGGGTAATAACAGAAGCCACTACAGGAGAAAAATTAGCCACTGAGCTGATGTGGTGAGAAAAAGGAGAGCTGGCAAAGTGAGAGCCACAAGAAAAGAGCAGATCATTTAAAGTCTGATTTGTTTTTTTCCAGATAAATGTTTAAGTTTGGATGCACTGATATACTCATTTTGTTCTTAGAATCAAAAAGGATGCCTTATGCATGATGTCTCTGCTTTAATAAAGACTACAGAAGCCTTTAGGAGCCCAGAGAGACTTCACTCTGAGACGTTCAGTGCTAACGTTGTTTTACAAGTCCCGAAGAGAGAGACACTGTTTTCCACTGCTCCATTTATCATCTAAACTGACTGATGTTGACATTACAGGACATCTTTTCATCTGCTCAAGGAAATATTCAGCTAACTTGCTTGCAAATTAATGTTCACATTGCATCCGCCTGATGCATTTTCTTTCAGTGAGCTCAGGTATTTGCAGATAAGAAGAAAAAATAAAATATAGTGTTAATGTTTTTTTGTGTCTAAAAGTGCTCTCTGGCTGAAGACTCACTGCCGGGACAGCTCTGAGAAGAGACAATAACTACTCAATGTTGCTGCTCATCTGTAAAATAATAATTTTTAGATGTTTTTAGATTATTTCTAAGCAAAGTGTGTCTTTTTCAGGCCCTCAGATGTGAGAATTTCTAAGATTTCTTAATAATTCCTGATGGTGATTAAAGAGTCTTAAGGTTTTTTGGACTGCTGTTTGAACCATAGATGGCATAAAACTAAAGGTTAATAAGTCCCACACTAACATGGCCTGAGACTTGACATGACAATTTTCGTATTTTGAATTTTTGTCTCATTAACATTGTTGAATGTCACTCCCTGTCAACATGCTTAACTTTTCTGATACACGAGCGGCCACACTACACAGGTGACACCATGGCAGGAGCATCACCTGCATCTGCTACAGTACAGTGTTTTCCACACTGACAGGCTGCAATTGTACATCTACCAAATGTTTTCCCATTTTTTTAGCTGTACAACATCTCTGTCCACAATCAATAAGTAAACAATCACCTCTCACTCCGTACCTCCGGGACAGACATGTCTTTCGGTATGTCCCTCCTTTAAAACAGAATAAGGATTAACTTCTTATGTTAAATACACACATCCTCATACCGTTGTACTAACAGTGATGTGAAGCTGGTTATTGGTCATGCTTTTCGTTTTGCTTGTTAGTCAGGAGAAAATATTAATAACTTTTCAATAGATTTCTGTGATACTAAATTTCTTAAGAATTTAAACCCTGTGCAAAAAAGTGGTCCGGTTGTGGCTGTATTTTAATGTTTCTATGATGTTCTAGTGAACTACTCCACTTTAGTTGAATGAATGATTCTACTACAGAGATATTAAAAGGACTTGGCAGCCTCAGATGATGTATTAGCTTTAAGTGCTTCCTAGTTGTGCGGTACATGTTCTGCGTACGCATTTATGAATGTCTAATATAAGTAAATAATAAAATAAAAGCTAAGCCCAGATGACTCCATCTGTTAGTGCGGCCTCCCCACTGAGAGGACAATGAAGCTTTTCCTTCCTTTACATCTTCCTATTTATCTCACTCTCAATTTAATGGGCCATTGGCCAGCTAGAGGAGGCCACTGCAAAGATTAATCCACAACTCAGCCTAGGGGAGATCCAGTCCACGGGAAGCCTGCTGGGGCTTTTATACCATATGAGCTCAGAGAGCGGGAGCATGTAAATGAAGTGAACCGATGAGGAGCAGGTGTAATGGTCTCCTGCTGCTGGAAGGTAGAGCACATACTGGATTCCTGTCAGGTCACAGTTTGTGGTTGTGTGGACTGATTGTGTTTAACTTTCTCTCAGAATTTTACTTTATCATGATCTGAAGCCTGTTTCAGTGCAGCTAAGATGTGGTTTAGCACCTCAGCAGGTAAACAAAGACAGAAAAGGAGGGTGTTTTCTTGTGAAGGGGATCTAAGAGCTTATCGATCTTTCTTTTGAGTCTCATGGGTCCTATGACATAACGTAATACCTAGTTTAACTCTCTTCATTTGAATTAAATCCCTGACGCACAAACATGCCTCTATTCTCTAACAAAGTTTTTGTATTTATCTTATTTCCAGCCAGCAGGTATTAAACATAGACTGTATAAAATATGGACGTAGGATCTGTGACATCACCCATCTGTTTCTGAAGAGTTGTTTGAGGCCAATCGTTGGCCGAGCGATTGTGACGTAAAGAGGCAGGCTTTGAGCCTCCTAGCCAACAGCTACAGTGTTCCCGCCTGTCAATCAATCAGCTGTGCCTCTCATTGGAAGACTCGTAATCTAAATATCTTCGAAATTGCTGCGTGAGAATAAAATTCACACCCTTGCAGTGTGTGCCAATCGAGAAATGAGCTAACCAGACTACACTCGTCTTTTGTACCAGGCTGTAAACATGTTTATTTCTGCTGCAAAGATCATCTTTTTTGAATTGGGGTGTATGTGGTTTCCGGTACTTCCGGAGCCAGCCTCAAGCGGATCCTCGTTGAACTGCAGTTTTTAGCACATCCGCATTGGACCCATATTTTTAGACCGGAGGTTGCCGCTTCGTATTAAACTACATGAAGAAGACTTTTTGGGAGTTGTTGCCTTCATTGGATAGTATAGCTGGAGAGAGACAGGAAATATGGGGAGTAGAGAGTGGGGTAAGACAGGGCCCAAGCTAAGACCGCTAGGCCAAGGGCGCCCCATGAAGAAGACTTCTGATGGTCAGTTTCTTGCGAGGAAACATGAAAAGGTTTAAAGTTTGGTTACATTTAAAAAAAGCAAAATATTTGAGTATTGGAAGAAGCTGCAGGGACAAAGTTTACATTCATATTTTCCTTACTGATAGTCTGCAACTTGCTTAGAAACCTTAAGTCTTACTAACATCGGTCTATCCTTCTGAAGCTGCTACTGAGCAAGGCAGCTACTTTCTACCTTCACTGCAGATTCTCTGCCGACAGCCTTGTTTTGCCATGCTGTAGGCGGCTTGGTGAAAACATAGTTTTCCTTCTGGGATCAGTAAAGAATCATGTTATTGTTTTTATATACCTGTATGCTTATGGAAGTTGCAGCAGACTCCTGCTGTTTTATCTTTTACTATCAGAGTGCTTTTCATGAAAATGGGTCTGAGCACTGAATAAGTGGATGAAGCTGCAGCCAGTAGCTCCACTGCACCCCTGGGTGACATGCCATACGACTAGTTGGTGTTTCCATTCTTTTTGTCTCACAGAAATGTCCATGAAGTCGACAGATTCTGGCTCCGTTCTCTTACAGTAATGTCTGCCTACACGACTTCACACTCCTCCTGCAGCTTTTCCTCGCCTCACAGCACATTTCATATTAAAGCACGTTGTGTATGCATGAATATTCATGTGTGTGTACTTCCCAAGAAGCAATGACACAAATATCCTGTACATGCGCGGCTTCTTTGTCTGCTGCTGCTGCTGCTTTGTTCTCGCCTGGTGCCTCACTGCCTCATGCAGGCCTGTCTGCTGTTCATATTACAGACTCTGATCTGGTCATCAACGGTTACAACTAACATCCCAGGAATTAATCATTGCTATTCATACCATGTCCTCCCTCACAATGAACAATGAATGAAGAGCATTTTTCTGTTTCCTAGTCTGGCATTGCTGAAAAACCCTGCAAATCCGTCCTTTTATTGACAAAATAATTACATATTTAATAAAAAGATTATTAGTAGATTATAATTTAGTAACAGTTATGATAACTTATCTATTTGCAGGTTTGTCTGCTTTAATACATAAAATAGCCTTGGATTCTTCATGGCTGGTCTGACAAATGAAGGGAAATGAATTTCAGCCAGGCACTAATGACTTAAGAAAACAACTGTCAGATACTTTTATAGTGCCTTGGGCAACTAGAACACATTCTCAGTAGAAAGACAATCTCAACATGTTGAGTAAGCTGTCAGGTCAAAAATGTGCTTTGTGTGGGGTGCTGGTGGCCTAGCGGTCTAAGCGCCCAACATACAGAGGCTACAGTCCTTGTTGCGGGGGTCGCCGGTTCGATTCCCGTCCGGTGGACCATTCCTGCATGTCTTCCCCCCCACTCTCTGCTCCCCACATATCCTGTATCTCTTCAGCTGTCCTATAAAATAAAGGCAAAAAGGCCAAAAAGTATAACTTAAAAAAAAAAAAGTGCTTTGTATTTATGGTTAGGTATCAGGGTTATGGTTTGGGTTGGAGGGCAGGGTTCCCACGCGTCCTGGAAAACAGTCGACCAGTTTTCCAGTACTGGAAACACCTGGAAAAATGGGAGAAAAAGTCAAATGTCCTGGAAAATCACATATAGTCCTGGAAAATTATTCCAACATGGCTGCGTTTGACCTGACCCCATTAACAAAACACATCCCCATTCATTGAAAGTTGAGTTCACTCTGTGCTGGAAAAGACAGTGACACTGCGCAACTTTATTCACATCTTTTCTCCTTCACTTCATAATCATGCATTCACAGAAACGGGGTATATTGTTTATGTTTTATGGTACATGAACCTTGTAGAGTGCTCTATTGATTCAAAGAGTCTTATATTTAAGTTATAGTGTGACCATTGGAGTTGGGCAGAGAGCTTGGGGGTCTGTGCCTCACAACTTTCTCTGCAGGCTGAGAGCTCAATTACCGTACTCTAGCTCAGTTGTTCTCAAAGTGTGGTCCTGGGACCCCTGGGGGTCCGCGAACCATAGCGTGGGGGTCCGTGAAATAATTTCAATAAAATTGTAATAAATTATAAAATTGTGCTGTGTCATTACAAAACAGCATATACACCATTGTTATGATACCATTTGGTGGCTCGAAGGGATATGTGAGTTTTGCTACTGTTAATTTTCTGAAAGCGTTTAGATCAATTACTTGAAAAGTATAATGCTGTCATGTTGAGTCCACAAGGAATGAAATGACCCTCTGTTTTAAAGTATAGAAGTGGTATTTACATGATTCAAATTGAAGTGTTATCTGTTTATCACTATGGTACAGGTCTGAAGTATTTACATTGATACCTTTTACAATACAATAGTTCCAAGGGAAACTAAGAGTGCAAATGGTAGTAAGCATGTGCTTTAGTTATGGGAAGTTCGGCTCTTTTCAGAGAGCCGGCTCTTTTAACTCAGCTCCCAAAGGAGAGCCGGCTCTTTCGACTCCAGAACGGCTCTTAATTTAGGATCTTTTGTAGCCGTATATTTTACCTTAACTTTGCAAAAACTAATGGTTTGTGTTAAAAACCCTTTGACGTACAGTGTTTTAATGAGAAGACTTATAATTGACCAATTTTGTGCATTTAGTCTGTTACAAAACCATTCTCACCCTAATTCCAGGGTTAGGGTTGTGATTAGGGTCGGGATTAGGATTAGGATTAGGGTTAGGGTTAGAGTTAGGATTAGAGTTAGGGTTAGGGCTAGGGTTGTGATTAGGGTTAGGATTTGGGGTAGGGGGTAGGGTTAGGGTTGTGATTAGAATTAGGGTTAGTGTTAGGGTTAAGATTAGGGTAAAGGTTATGATTAGGGTTAGGATTAGGGTTGTGGTTAGGATTAGGGTAGGGTTAGGGTTAGGATAAGAGTTAGGGCTAGGGTTGTGATTAGGGTTAGGGTTAAGGTTGTGATTAGGGTTAGGGTTAGTGTTAGGGTTGTGATTAGGGTTAGGGTTACGATTAGGGTTAGGGTCAGGGTTAGGATTAGGGTTAGGGTTGTGATTAGGGTTAGGGTTACGATTAGGGTTAGGGTCAGGGTTACGATTAGGGTTAAGGTTAGGGTTAGGATTAGGGTTAGGATTAGGGTTTCGGTTAGGGTTAGGGTTACAACCAGAACCAAACTCATGTAAACTGAACCAGAACCAAACTCAAGCAAACAGAACCAGAACCAAACTCAAGCAAACCCAACCAGAACTGGACCTTATCACAACCGAACCAGAACCGGACCTTACCAGAACCAAACCAGAACCGAACCAGAACCGCACCAGAACAGAACCGAAACAACCGAACCAGAATTGTACCATAACTGTACCAGAACTGAACCGAACCAGAACCAAACTCAAGCAAACCCAACCAGAACAGAACCAGACCCGGACCAGAACCGAACCAGAACCGTACCAGAACTGAACCAGAACTGAACCAGAACCGAACCGTACCAGAACCGAACCAGAACCAAACCAGAACCAGAATCGAACTGAAACAGAACCAAACCAGAACCATACCATAACCGAACCAAAACGGAAAAGGTTAGGGTTCGGATTAGGATTTGGGTTCTGGTTAGGGTTACAACCAGAACCAAACTCAAGCAAACAGAACCAGAATCAAACTCAAGCAAACCCAACCAGAACCGAACCAGAACCGGACCTTATCACAACCGAACCAGAACCGAACCAGAGCTGTACCAGAACCAGAACCGGACCTTACCAGAACCGAACCAGAACCGAACCAGAACCGAACCAGAACCAGAACAGAACCGAAACAAAGCCGAAACAGAACCGAACCAGAACCGGACCAGAATTGTACCATAACCGAACCAGAACTGAACCGAACCAGAACCAAACTCAAGCAAACCGAACCAGTACCGAACCAGAACCGTACCCGAACCGTACCAGAACCAAACCAGAACCAAACCAAAACCAGAATCGAACCGAACCAGAAGTGTACCATAACCGAACCAAAACAAAAAAGGTTAGGGTTAGGGTTAGGGTTGTGATTAGGGTTAGGGTTAGAGTTTCGGTTAGGGTTAGGGTTAGGATTAGGGTTAGGGTCAGGGTTAGGATTAGAGTTAGGGTTATGATAAGGGTTAGGATTAGAGTTAGGGTTAGGGCTAGGGTTGTGATTAGGGTTAGGGTTGGGATTAGAATTAAGGTTAGTGTAAGGGTTAAGATTAGGGTTAGGATTAGGGTCAGGGTTAGGATTAGGGTTAGGGTTATGATAAGGGTTAGGATTAGAGTTAGGGTTAGGGTTAGGGTTGTGATTAGGGTTAGGATTGTGATTAGGGTTAGGGTTGTGATTAGGGTTAGGGTTAGGGTCAGGATTAGGGTTTCGGTTAGGGCTAGGGTTGTGATTAGGGTTAGTGTTAGGGTTAAGATTAGGGTTAGGATTAAGGTTAGGGTTAGGGTTGTGATTAGGGTTAGGGTTAGGGTTAGGATTAAGGTTAGGGTTAGGGTTGTGATTAGGGTTAGGGTTAGGGTTACAACCAGAACCAAACTCATGTAAACTGAACCAGAACCAAACTCAAGCACACAGAACCAGAACCAAACTCAAGGAAACCCAACCAGAACTGAACCAGACCCGGACCAGAACCGTAACAGAACCGAAACAGAACCGAACTAGAACTGAACCAGAACCGAACCAGAATTTAACCAGAACCGAACCGTACCAGAACCGAACCAGAACCAAAGCAGAACCAGAATCGACCCGAAACATAACCGAACCAGAACTGTACCACAACCGAACCAGAACGGAACCAGAACCGCACCATAACCGGACCAGAACCGTACCATAACCGAACCAGAACCAAACTCAGGCAAACAGAACCAGAACCACTCAAGCATACAGATCCAGAACCAATTTTGTGTATTTATTCTGTTACAAACCATTCTTACCCTATTCCTAGGATTAGAATTAGGGTTAAGGTTAGGTTAGGGTTAGGGCTGTGATTAGGGTTAAGGTTAGGTTATTTTCTGTGATCGATTTTTGGAAATGTTAACGATCAATTATCGATTAATTGATAAAAAAAAACATTATTATTCTTACGTCAAAAACAATGCCAATAGGTTGTTTTCCCCCTAAATTTTATTTTTTATAGCAACAAAATGCATATCACTGACGGGATTGAATATGGGCACACGTTGGACACGCAGAATATCAACGATCAGGCTCATTAAAATATTCTCCACGGACATAATCTTATAAAGTGAAGGCTCATAATACTAACAGAAAAGTACTTCAGATTCACAGTGTCCAGTTTTCTGTCTTCTCTCTTATTGAGATAATATCAGTCCCGCTGGAGAAAAGCCCAGACGGCTCTGATGTTGCTGGTCTGTAAACTTAGCGTACCAGAATTTCCCACCTGTCTGTTGCCTTTGTATCCAAAGGTGGGAAATATCCTGTTTAAAGCTGTCAACCTTTGTGTCCGTGTTGTTGTTGGCAGCAGTTTTGTATTGATCCTCTTTTAAAAAGCGCACGTGGAGACCTGACGCACAGCCGAAGCCGCCAGCTGAAGGCTGATTCATACTCCTGCGTCTCCGCTGTGTGCAACATCTTTAACAGCTGATTCACATCAAAACATACTTTAAACTTAAAACACCTCCCTGATAGCTGAGTGTAATATGAGACCACATGATGTTTGTTCCACGTGACGGAAAATTGATAACAAAATGTGTGTTTCGAGTAATTTCTTAACAATCAATTAATCAATAATCGATTAATTGTGGTCATCCCTAGTTAGGGTTAGGGTTAGGATTAGGATTAGGGTTGGGGTTAGGATTAGGGTTAGGGTTAGGGTTGTGATGAGGGTTAAGGTTATGATTAGGGTTAGGATTCAGGTTAGCGTTGTGATGAGGGTAAGGGTTGTGATTAGGGTTAGGGTTGTGGTTAGAGTTAGGATTAGGTTTAAGATTAGGGTTAGGATTAGGGTTTCGGTTAGGGTTAGGGTTAGGGTTAGGATTAGGGTTAGGGTTATGATTAGGGTTAGTGTTAGGATTAGAGTCAGGGTTAGGGCTCGGGTTCGGATTAGGGTTAGGGTTATGATTAGGGTTAGGGTTAGGGTTACAACCAGAACACAACTGAACCAGAATTGTACCAGAACCGAACCAGAACCAAACCGAACCAGAACCAAACTCAAGCAAACCCAACCAGAACCGAACCAGAACCGAACCAGAACCGCACCAGAACTGAACCATGACCAAACCAGAATCGAACCAGAACCGAACAGTACCAGAACCGAACCAGAACCAGAATCGAACTGAAACAGAACCGATCAAGAACGTCCCATAACCGAACCAAAACGGAACCAGAACCGTACAATAACCGAACCAGAACCGTACCAGAACCGAACCAGAACCGAACCAAACCAAACCAGAACCAAACTCAAGCAAACAGAACCAGAACCAACTCAAGCAAACAGAACCAGAACCAGAACCAATTTTGTGTATTTAATCTGTTACAAAACCATTCTTACCCTATTCCTAGAGTTAGAATTAGCGTTATGATTAGGGTTAGGGCTGTGATTAGGGTTAAGGTTAGGTTAGGTTAGGGTTAGGATTAGGATTACAGTTAGGGTTAGGGTTGTGATTAGGGTTAGGGTTAGGATTAGGGTTAGGGTTGTGATTAGGGTTATGGTCAGGGCCAATTTTTGTCATTCACTTCTATTTAGGTCAGTAATGCACTGATCCTCTGATCATTATTATTATTTAATTTTTTCAGTAGGCAGCTTCCTGATTCCTTTGCTGGTGCTTTTGTTTTTTTCTTAGCTCATTTTATATTTTTTGAAAAAAGAGAAAGCTGAGATGTTGTCCATCATTGTTACTTGGTTGCACTAATAAAGTGAAGTGCTGTACATCTGTGGTTGCCTTATTCTATTATCAATTTGCCATAATTTTTAAGTATGTAAGAGATGATTTCATTGATAGCCATAGACTACATGTCTTTCAATGTAGACTTCCACTGAGAGGAACATATTAGACTATTTAGGAACCAAAGTTAGACTGTCATACCAGCTTGATCATCAAGGAAAATGATCTCTGGAAAAGAGTGGGAACCCTGGGAGGGTAGAGTGTTGGCGAACCTTTATATGGGAGAACTCTT
Source organism: Notolabrus celidotus (assembly GCF_009762535.1). Classification (NCBI taxonomy): domain Eukaryota; kingdom Metazoa; phylum Chordata; class Actinopteri; order Labriformes; family Labridae; genus Notolabrus; species Notolabrus celidotus. The sequence continues at coordinate 23,910,868 of NC_048273.1, read as the reverse complement.
CTAGAAACCATAATGTCATGCATTTTCTCCTAATGCACCATATTGGATTTTTGCTGAAATGCTTATATTTTCAAACTCAGATTCGATTCTTCCATAAATGATAAATCTCTTCCTTTTCAGTTATTGACATTCAGAAATGCAGCCACTAAGCTTTGTTGAATGCCTAAAGTAAAGGTTGCCGATGACACTGTATCAATCTTACTTTTCAGCAACTCTTTGTGCTGTTCTGGATGACGGTTCTGCAGATGAACAATTAATAGTGTTGAAGGAGCGTTGTTTTACTCTTTGTCCCTTCTACTGTGCTTCACTAGCATGGCTAATAGCTATTTAGCTGTCTGTTTCCAACACTTCAAAATACTCATATACAGCGGACATATTGACGCTTGTTGCTGGTACATGCAAGCTTTCTTCATATGTGCATAATTAATGTATCATATATCGGATATGGGTAAAAACTGCCATATCTGCTGTTAACTCGTATAGGCTGATACTGATATGCAGATAATATTGTGCATCACTTGCATCTCCCTGCAGATTCTGCATTCATAAGTAGACATCTGCATAAAGAGGTGAATGCAAATTTAAGTGAACACCTCTTGCTGGAGTTTCACATTAAAAGACCACAACCTGTGCTCTAATTTAAATTTGAGCATAGTCAGAAATGTAAAAGCAGTCCTGATGGTGGAAGGAGAGAGAAGTCATACATCCTTTGTCTTGCGTTTTTCTACTTTTATTGAGGAAAGATAGTCTGGGTAATTCGAGAGATGTTCTGTTTGTTATTCTGTTGTTAACTCTCTTAACTTTCTGTACTAATTTCTCTTTGTTCAAATAGATCTGAAGTTGTGGACTGCATGTACTTGTTCGATTTGTTGTCCTTGTGAGAGGGGAGGGACAGGGTGACTTTCATGCTGTGCACTGGTTTTCCCCTCGGCCGTGCTTCTTCACGCCTGACCTGGTCAAAAGACTTATTGAACTATGCAAAGAGGTTAAAGAGAGTAAGAGGAATTCTCCTGAATCAAAAACACTCAGAGGACTGAGACTAACTTACTAATTTAATTTTCAATCCTCAGTGAACAACAGATGTGTGTGTGAGTGTGTTTGTGTGTGAGAGTCTAAACAGTGAGACATCAGCTGACCACTGCAGTGTGGATGATTGTTTTCAAACTGTAACCTTGTTTCACTCCAATCCATTCATATAATTAACATTGATTTCCAGTTTTTTTTGTGTGTGTGTACGTGTGTGTGTTTGTGCTGCAGACACTCTGTTCCTTCTCTTTCATTTGCAGGCTTATTTATGTGATATTGACCTCTGTTCACTGATGAATGGTCTTTGTTTACTGTTGGCACTGAGAGATCTGGTCTCACTCTGTTTATGTCTTCATCCTTTTCTTTTTCATCATACTTGTTGAAAATGAACTTGAGATGTTGTTGTCCTTTGCCAACAGTAAAGGAGAACTGTAGACCTGCCATGCATGCAAAGAGACTCATGGTTTCAGCTTCAGAGTTGTTTTAATGAATAATTAAAACTCTGGCAAAGCGACAGGAGCTGAACAGTGGCTACTTGGCTCACTCTGGCTGAGTTATAGTGATAAATGTGTAATGCCATGTAAGAAAAATAAACAGACTGTAGTAGTGACAGGATGCAAATGGTTGTGAGCTGAACAGTAATATATATGAAGACTGAAAGACTCACATATATCACAAATAATACATTCCAAGTTCTATATTAAATGTGCCAAATGGCTTCTTACAAATGCTCTTTATTGTCCACACACCAAAACTACCGGTACATACCTTGCTTTACTGTAAAAAGGAGTTTTAAAAGACATTCTGTGTCCAATTTGGCTTTTTCACAGACACAAGAGACTGTGTGGAATTCGAATATAACAACAACTTTCCAAATATTCATAAATATTCAAAAATAGAGGCAGGAGAGGGCACAAGATTAAGTGCTCTTTTAAAAAGGATAAATGCAGTCAGACAAACAAGAAAAAAGGCAAGGCACTCTCTTATGGACGGTTAAAATTCCTTTATTTCCATTCAAAAAAGCCCGACATCTGTTTGACTTCTTTGTGAAGGCTTGATGCCTTAAAGAATACCTTAAAGTTAGTAATTATGTCAACATGACCATGCCATAAAAATAAAGACATGTTAACTGTTTATGAGAAAGTGCCTTGGATTTCAATCTCTGTTCCTAAATAACGTCATGGTCAGAGTGAGATATTACTGCTGTTGCTTTGTGGTACGCAAAAGAAAAATTAAACCAAACATGAGGCATGTGAACTAAATGACCCTAATGTGTCAAGACACAAAAGGGTAAACACTTGATCTGTGTGGATTTGTGTCAAGACGAGAGAAATCTCCCAGAAAAAAGTATACGACACAAACACCAGGGCCGTATAACTCCCAAATGTCACCTTGCTTTTCTTTTGTTTGAGGTTTAACTGGCATAGTTGGTGTTCTCCTCTTCTGCAGGAGTCAAATTCTACCAGATGGAGAAGTAGCTCAAACAATAGTTCACTCAAGACCACTTCAGTCAAAGAAATATATTTATTTGCATGCAGTAGTTTACGTTTGGCGGCACTGCCCTGTTCTGAGAGCTCCCTGCCCTTCCATGTGCCCATGTGGAATACCAAAGCCTGAGGAAGGGAGAGCACACCTTCCTCTCCTTCATATGCATACATGAAAAGCCAAGGCAGGGAGGGCAGCAGCAAAGACACCTGGGGTACAGAACAGAGCGTGCACCAGTGACAATACATATGACACTGGTGAAATCAGACACAGCAGAAAAGAAGGAGCTAGGGGTGGAGGTGTGTTGCAGAGCAGTTTGCAGCATGAACAGTCAACAATCAAATCAGTTCAAATAGACCACCTATTTTATATTTGATATATAATACAAAAGTTGTAATATTTTCAACTAAGAGTGTTGAGCACAGCAACAATAAATTCACATTGATGTGGTTTTAGTGCTGAGGACGCTTTTTAAGATAGTTTTATTCCAGAATACAGACCCCACCGCAGCACAGAAAACACTGTTAATGGGCCAAGTCAAAATTCACAGTGCTCATTTTATAGTACTTCAGTATACATTCTTGCATTTAGAAAGATATGTAGGGGTTTCCAAATTATCTACATCGACTTAAATGAGATATAAACAGCACCCAAAATATCCTGCTTTAAATCCCACCCCAGACAGACGTATTCTCTGGGATCAGCCGTCTCCACCTCGGTATCTCTCTCTGTCTCTTCAATGCCTTTAGAAAAACTGGTCGGGGTCAGAGAGCTGTGATGGGGTCAACAGCAATCTGTCACCATCCCGCCCTGCTGAGAGCGAGAACATCAGGACTCTGTTAGAATGAATGGCAAAGGGAAATAGAGACATCCTGGAAAAGAGAGGAAGAGAGAAGATTTTATGTTTATGCAAATGTGTGTGTGTGTGTGTGTGTGTGTGTGTGTGTGTGTGTGTGTGTGTGTGTGTGTTTGTGTATGTATGTGTGTGTGTTTTATCCTACTTGTCACTTTGGGTTCCTGGAACTGTGTTCAATTATCTCACAGAGATTTGTCTTGTTTTTGTGTCCATTAACGAGCTTTGTTCCAACATAAACAACGACAGATTGCCTGCAGTGATGAAGAGCAGAGGCTCCCTGTATATACAGTGTGTGTGTGTGTGTGTGTGTGTGTGTGTGTGTGTGTGTGTGTGTGTGTGTGTGTGTGTGTGTGTGTGTTTCTATGTGTCGGACCAGTACAGACACTTGAAGCATGTCAACACTAATAGTCAAATATTCATGTGAGTTGGTGCCCACAGCTTTTCCTCACATAGTATACGAGCCTGCAGTGCTCAGTGAGCTGCTGCTGTTTACTGCTCTGCAATTATTGTGACAGTGTTATAGGACAGCTCGCTATAGGGGATCAAACACACTTCGATAGGCACTGACACTTTGCAGACTTTTACTTGGTGTGTGAGACTAGGACATCTGCTGTGTTGTCTTAGCTAATTTGTTCTGTGTTGTTTGCATGTTTCTTTTTCTCTGTAAAGTTTGTATCATTATGTTTTTATTTTATCCATCTATATTAATACCATTTTGCATTTCTGAAATTTTTGTCATTATTCAGTTATTGTTTTTGGTATTTTGTATCTCTCACAGTCCTGTAAGGAAGTTACAACAAGGTCATAAAGAGGTATCATTTTTAATATGAGACTTAGATTTGATTACACAGCTGCAAGAGCCTAAATGCTTCTTATTAGCTGCTGCTCAAAGGTACAGCAGGTCCTTGACTATAGTATGTGATATCTCGATTGATGTTAATGTGCCATTAGTAATGTAGTCGTTTTTAAAAAAAACTCATTTCTTAAATAGAGGATATATAGGGGCAGGATTGTAGACTTGCCTCCCAAAAGTCGGTTATTAGATTCATCTGTCAAGAAGACCACTGACTATAAAAACTTTGCACTCACATCATTTTGCATATAAGATCTAATGATGTACAGATTGTCTGTTTTCTTATCCCCCTAATTTATTTCTGCAGTACCAGAACAAGTGTAGTCCTGTAAAAGCAGGCTATTTATAAGTCCTAATTTATTCTATAGTTATATAATCGATGCACCTTGTTTACATTGTTTCACTGTGCAAAGAGCTATGGTAGCTACTGACCACTGCAGACTGGGAACACACAACAAGAGCTGCAGTTTGGGAGATGCTCTGACCCGGTCATCTAACTGTCACAGTTTGGTCCTTGTCAAAGTCGCTCACATCCTTACACTTGACCAAACTCCTGAATTACTCTGAGTTTTAAACCACCCACATTTTGCCCTTGAAGTTGAACTTTTGGAAGCAGGAAAAATGTGTAAGTGCTGTACTAAAACAAAGGAAAATTTTAAAATCTGGACGAGAACTGACAAACTAAATTATACTTTTAAAATGTACAAAGCCAAAACCAGTTGGGTTTTTTTCAACTTATCAACCCTTTCTGAAGATTGATTTACCACATCAGCTTCTTCCTCCAAGGCCACAGAAATCCATTGTTGATCTTAAAAAACATCAGAGAGCCAGACTGTTGAACAAGTTAACTTGTTCTTTCATCCTGTTTTTCATTCATTTATATATTTTAGCAGGGTAACCACTGAACCATGTCCCTTAGCTGCTCTTCAGAGATGAAGGTTGTAGCTTTGTTAGTTTGTCAGTGCCTTGTTACGCTTTGCCTGAGCTAACAGAAACCTAAGCACAATTTCACAAAGAAATATACACCAAATTTGCACCACTGCACATTTTCAGCCTCTTTGGTATGATTCATCTTCTCCTCCTCTTCTCTCTCATTTCTTTCCCTCATGCATCCTCTCTTTGTTCCCTCTCTGGCATCTACTGAACATCATGTTATATTCAGAGCACTTACAGAGAACAGTTCTGGAGGAAAGCTCTGTAAATCTGCTCATTTGTCCTTCAAGGCAAACCTGCACGCTGTAGATGAAAACCGCCCTTTGCTGTTTCTTAGTCTCTCTGAGCCTGATTGCGTTGCTGCTTTGTGTGTCTGCAGAAGGTGAGTGAAAATGGTTAAAGGTTGGTACCCATCGAGCGCATTTGTATTCATGAAAACAACAGAATGTGCTGATGAGTATTTTCCAGAGCGGAAAAGTGTTGAGATATCGTTTTACTGTGTTTAGTTGTGAACAACACCAGCTCTCATTAATGGATAATACAGGTGAATGGTGCAGGAGCTGATGTGTTATTGTGTATGCACATGTATGTACTGTATGCTTTGGCAAAATAATTTTATAGCAAGGTCTCTGCACTCTTATCCCAAACTGTAGAAAAGGTTGAATGTATGGATTTGTCTCTCTTTCTGTCTTCAGAGGTCTGATGTATTCAGATCCCTCACCTTGTGAATATGACAAGCTCCATGGTTTTCTTTTAACGGCGACTTCGGTAAAAACAACAGATGATTTCCACTGTGACACACGCTCACACACCCACTGCCCTGTCTTTCACCCTCACTCTGGGCTCGGTCTCTTGGCTTTCTCTCTGGTTGGCTGTGACACTTTGTTCTAGTTTGTTCTCGTGGTTGTTGGCCAATAAAAAGAGAGAGGCATGATGGGAGTTTACCAAGTAAGATGAGTTCAGCCAAAGGCAAAAAGCCTTGAGCAGCAATAACCAGATCCTGCGCCAAAGACCTGAACTGGTTCGGCCCAACAAAGGCTGCAGCAGATCCCAGAAACAGTCGGACTTTGTTCTGAGCGCAGTTTGACATGTCACATGCAGCAGCTGCTGCATGCATACATTCATGGGAAAAGTCAAGAGTGAAGTGTGACAAACACATCATGCATGCACAAATGCACAGGGACAGTCGGAGGTCAGTGTGACAGTCAGCTTCATGCTTTATGCAACACATGAAGGAGGATTCTGCATCTTTTCTTTGTTCTGATGCCTTCTTCTGTTGCATACTCTTCTCCTCTGATGTCTTTGCAGAAATCATTGACAGAAATACAGGCTCTGAAGTAAGGATATATTTATCAGGTGAGGTCTTCATAACATTTTTTAAAAAGTAGATTGTTCATGAAGTGATGACATCATCAAATGGCCTCTTTTTTTAAAGAGAAAATCTTTGTGATGACTTTTTTGTACGTTTAGAAACATCAAGGAAATCACTGCAAAGGGGGTACATTTTGCAAGGATTAAAGTTCTCCATCGCCACAACTTTTCTGTCATTTGGAAAATGAGAGGGGGAAAAAACATGTGTGTTTTGTTGTGGTCCCATTAAGGCTATCCTATTAAACGGACACTGATTTCAACAAATACAGCTAGCCAGAGCCATTGTTTCAACCAATCAGAGGCAGAGCAGGGCGGGTGATATGCCAATGCGCGATGGGCCCAGGTGTGAGGATGCTTATTTTGCAAGATCATCAGAACCTGGTGAAATTTAACACGGGTGGAATGGTCTAACGTTATCTGTGGAAATCAAACAGTCTAAGGTGGAAATATTACTAAACAAGGACAGCTGGTGGGTTCTCTGAGAGCGGCTTTTACGGTACGTTTTTATTCGTTATTGAGTCTCTGTGAAGTTAATGTTGAGGAAGAGGTTATAGTAAACAATGATGTATAGCGCAAGCTAACCATTATATCTTCTTATCTTTTATGGCTTCGTGATTTTTTTGTATGAATGTGTTATAAAAATTAGTTTATGAGGACTTGACAGAAGCAGTCATGTCTGACTGACTCTGTAGCCGTAGTCAGCGGCTTCTTTTTCATTGAATTTTGACAGCAGTTGGACCGACAAAGTCTCTCCTGCCTCCGTTTGTGTTTCCAGTTCTTAGATCCAGTTCTTAGTACTTTGAGTGTTTTTTTCAGGTTAAGCTCATTCAGTATGCCAGCATGGATGCGCTGTTTGTTGTAGAACGCTCCGACATTTTAACCATTGACAAAACTGTCCAAAATAAGTGGAGATGTGCTTGGTTAAATGAAGATGGGTTTGGTTAAATGAAGTGGGGGAGAATGGAAAGCCTGTTGGTACGTGGTGCAGTCCTAATGCGCCATCAGTCAGAGGATGAACCCAAAGCCGCCGTTCGTGCTCTGCAGCACACCTCTCCTCCCTGCCAAACGCTGTATTAGAGCAGGGGTTCCCAAAGTGTGGGTCAGGACCCCCCTCCGGGGTCGCGAGACACAAATGTGGGGTCGTGAGATGTCTTCCAGAATGTTTTGTTTTTGTTTGTAATTATCTAAAAATAGTAAATTTGACCCATTATAGTCAGAAATATGGACAAAAATAGTAGCTAAACTTGAAATAAAACCTTGAAAATATAAAGTGTAATGAATTTTCTGCCTTTTTTTTCGCCAGATGACTCCTAAGTTTAGGGTTAGTGTACAGTTAATTATCAAAAGCATCAGTAGCAGTAGGTTAATTCATAAAGGCTCAGGAAACGGACACATGCTCATATAGATAGGGTCATTTTCTGCAGACCAGCTCAATGAAGCCACATTAAATCTCTTTGAGGGACAGTGGGGGTCCCAGGCTTTGTCACCTATATTTTGGGGGTCGTGGGCTGAAAAGTTTGGGAACCCCTGTATTAGAGGACTGTATACTGTGTACATGTCCTTGGGCTAAAGTCATGTACACAGTATACTCCTTTTTAGGTGAAAACCTTCGGTAAGTGACCGATAGGCAGGAAAAAAAAGGCTCTTACATGTGTGGCATGGTAGGTTGATGGTCGGGTAGTATGATTCGGTGTCAAAAAAAAATTCAGTAAAATGACATTTTTTGCTTTAATCCCTGATTTTGTATGTGAAGTATTCTGAGTCAGGGCCAAAACAGAAGTAGGAGGAAACTGTTCACTCCCTCTTTTATCTCTCTCTTCTTTCTTGTCATGCCTAATAAAAACGGGGAGTAGGGTAGGTAGAGCGTACAGCCTAATCCAGCAGGGTTGAACTTTAGCCCAAACAGGCCTCTCATCCTGGCTCTGCCTCTCATGTCCTCCTTCCAACCTCCCTTTACGGACTCTTCTCTGCTGTGCTTTGGGGTGAAAGGGCCTTTAGGGGTCATGTGGAAGGGCAGGTACCTGTAGCTTGCATGAATACACAGTGCTGTACTGGTGTTGTAATATGAGGAGGTTCTACTTGTGCCTAAGATCGTCTGTGGGAGATGCATTGATAGAGGTGGCTCATGGACAACAGAGCCCTCCAAAGGTGTCATTTGCCTGGCGTGACTTGACACCTGTGAAGAGACCTGCCCACTTAAGAACCCTGGTGACAACATTTTTTGTCGAGAATAGTGCTATGAAGATGTGATGGAATGTATCTCGTCACTGAGCACTTATCCTTTTTAATAAAGCACAAGTTGTTAAGTAAGTACATTTTTGTAAAGGGACAATGGTGAAAGAAATAACATTTTTGTGAAACATTCAGAAGTTATGGCATTGGGATGAGGAGGGACAGGTTTGTGAAGGATGTTCCGTGAATGAAGGACATGATCAGAAAGTGAGGGCTGTTAAAAAATATATATTGAAGGGTTTTTATACTATAGTGAGGACTTTTGGTAAAGAGAGAATAGTTTAATCTATTTTGCAGATTTTTTTCTATTTAAAAAAAATTGGACATGTTGAGAAATTGAAAATTAGGGCATCACTGTAATGGAGGAACATTTTTTCTAAAGTGTTGATATTATTGCAAAAGGAACAGTACAAAGACAGAACATCTTTTTGCAAAGTGACAACATTTTTTAAGTGAAAGACGTGAAGAAAGTAAGGGAATCATGATAAAGGAGTGCAGAGTTTGAACTTCTGCAGATGAAGGACATCTTTGGAAAGTGAGAGTTTTTTGTTAAGTGCAGTTTTGAGAAGAAAGAACATGTTCACTAATTAAGGGCAAGTGGGACATATTTTCGTAAAGAAAGGACGTTATTTTGAAAAAGAAACACGCTTGAAAAGTTAGGGTGTCGTTAAGTGAAGCATCTTTATAAAGACAAAAGTTGCTTCAAAGTCTTTGTACAGACTGTTTTGGTAAAGAAGGTACATTATTTTTTGTAAAGTAAGGCCACTTCTGAAAAGTGAGGACATTTTTGCCGACTTAATAAATATGTAGATGTTTGGAAAACTAGCATACAGCTATCAGAGGTAAGATGTCCAGTTAATTAAACCAACGCACACTACTGACTCATTTTACTTCCAGTGAAATTTAAGATTTTTTTACACATTCAAGTCTTACCCGGGAAGTCCACAGGATGTGTGCGCCACTTTACGGCTGCGTGTTCGCTCCGTCCGAGGGCTCGCGCCCTGGTCCACAGGACGCAAGTTGGGAGCGTAGCGCAGAGCAGGCAGGATCAGCTGGATCGAAAATGCGTCGAAAATAGACTTGAAGCGTATCTCTGGCGGAGTGGCGCGGGGGCACACTCCAGAGACGGAGCCGTTACATAACGCCACGTGCCCTGTGGACCCTAAAGCATTGACTAGAATGGGAACGTATTGGCTGCGCAGTGTGCGGCGCAGCCATAACGTAACGCCACACATCCTGTTGACCCGAGGCTTTAGAATGTGTTCTTTGTATTCCCCATCTCAAACTTTAGCAAATCTGAGGACAGTTTGTCTGCCTCTTTTTGCTTCTAGTTTAGTTTCCACCCCTAACAGGTTAGAAGCGGTCTGTTTCCACTAGCAGTGACCATCCATCTCTCTTTAACAAACCGGCCACTTAACACTGCACGCCCTACACCAAAGTTAGTTTGCTGAAGGAAAGGTGTATCAGATAATGAATGTGAACCTGTGGCATGTCCTTACATGTACCATTAATAATGCACCAGAGACCCTGCTGAGCTGAATGCCAGGCTGTTTGGAAACATGATGCCAATTTGATGAGGAGTAGCAGGAGGCGGGTGATCCATCAGAGGTGATAAATGAGGGGACAGAGAGGAGAGGATGCATGCTATAGAGGAAGTGGGACTAGATTTGCTGTTTAACTTTTGGTCAGTTTTGATCAAAATGAATATCAACTGAAACTTATTTTGTGGTTTGATCCACTTATTCTAAATTATGTGATAGTGAAAGTAACAGGTGCCATACATGGGGGAAATGGGTGTAATACCACCTGCAAATAAACCTATGGACATAATATTCTAGAGGGTGAACCTTGAGGCTGTGTAGTCGCTGATAAGACAGGAACACTCAGAGGTTTTAAACATAGCATGGCTGTCATAATTCCATGCATTAACATGCAGACTTGTTACAGATGTCAGAAAGTCCCCGAGACACACTCAAGGAGTTTTTAATTCAATCTGTGCTTTCAGCTGCATTTTCCTTGAGCAATAACTTTGACCAAAACATATAAATGTGACAAATATATTCTCTGTGATGGATTACTTTCTGCACAAATTAAATTTTCATAGCAGGCCAAAGTGATCTGAGCCCGCTGCCTGCTGGGAAAGAAATTCATTTAAAACTTTCAGTACAATTTGGAAAGTAATTGGAATCACACCCAGTTCGCTCACTCAGAATCAGTGAGTCACACTGCTGAGGTTCTCACTTTCACTCCATGACCCAAACTCTGATTAAAAACGGCGGCTTTAATGTGACATACTCTAGTGTGGTCAGAAGTGCAGCTCTGGGTGCTATTAGGCGTTTTGCTCAACAGGTCCTTGACTCCTTAAAGTTTGTCTTGATCAAATGTGAAGGGATGTTTTCATGCACCAACATACTTCCAGATTTACAAAATCTTTGGCAACACGGATAGCAATGTTCATGCAGGGAAAAGCAACAAAAACAGAGCACTTAACAGCATTTAGCAAGTTGCAGTGGCAAGGACAAACTTTCTTATAACAGTCAGAAACCTCGAGCAGAACCAGACTCATGTAAGACAGCCAGCTGCATCGGCCATATTGGGGTTGGATAGAGGAATAGAGGCAGATGAAGAGAGAGAGAAAGAGATGATATGGATATCATGGTGGTGAGACGGATAGTATTAGTTGTAGCAGCTGGAGTCTGGAATGTTCACAGCAGCAGGCCATCTTTTGCAGCGATCCAGAGGAACCTACGAGACAAGGGAGCTGAAGGTCTCCCAGGAAGATCTATGGTTAGTAACTTTAAGGGGACAGGAAGACTTCAAGTAAGTGGCAGACAGACCGAGGAAAAAGAGGGAAAGACAGGATCCCAGTGTGTCAGTTCCCCCGGCAGTCTTAGCCTATAGCAGCATAACTAAGAGCTGGTCCAAGCCTGACCCAGCCCTTAGTATAAGCTTTATCGAAAAGTAAAGTTTTAAGCCTACTCTTGAAAGTAGAGAGGGTGTCTGCCTCCTGGACCCTGACTGCTAAATGATTCCAAAGGAGAGGGGCCTGATAACTGAAGGCTCTATCTCCCATGCTACTTTTAGAGGCTTTAGGTATGAGTAGACTTGCATGCTTGGAGTGTTCTAGAGGGATAATAGGGTACTATGAGCTCATTAAGATATAACCTGATGAGTGGTGTATGATTTACAAATCTGCAAAATATGCATAAGAATGCTGTTATTTCAGCAAACCTTTGATCTTCTGATTGCCATAGCATCTGTTACATTTGGGTTTATACCACTGTTTTATGTCAGATTAACTACTAATGAATGCTTATTCAGAACTGTACACAATACACACAATACTAATGGAAGTGCTTGTTCACAAAATGACTCAAAATGACCTTCTGCATTCGATAGAGGAGACCGTTTTGACAAAATGGAAAGCACAGTGATATATAGGTTACTGTACAGATAATATTACATCTATTTTAGGCCTGCTTCTTTCATACCTTTTTGTTGTATTCTTGCCTGGGCTTCTATTTTTATAGTTTGTCCCCATCGCAGTCCAAGACCAACATTTGGCTTCAATTATTCCACAAAGCTTCCCCAAATATTTTCCAAAAACTCCCAGGTAACGATTTCTTTACAACAAATGCTGATAAATCTTTAAGACACTTATCCCTGCTAGGTTTGTTCACACTTTTGCATCTAATAGCAATGGCTCTTTTACCATGTGAGAGGCACAACCTACAAGTGCACGCTCACTCTACTCAGAATCTTTTGAGTAAATTCCCAGAATGGCAAACTTTGGCATAGGAGGGGTCTTCAGTTTTGTTATTTGGCTGATAAACAGAACCTCTCCCTAGATACTTTGGAGTACTTTACATTTCAGTATGTGGTTAAAAAATTTTCTTTCAGCATTCTTACATTTGAAGCACGTCTAACACATCATTATCAAAGGGACATGCTCCAATAACCAAAAGAAAAAGGAAAGAGGAAAACTGTAAGCCAAGAAAAATGGATGTCAACAAGCTAGATTGGAAATGAGAACTCATATCTGCTGTTTTTTATGGGGAAGAAAAAACATTCAACATGAATCACTTCATAGGTTACAAAAAAAACAGCTCAGAGTAGCTTTAATGTCAACAAGTCAATTTACACAGTCTCATAAAATGAATGCAAACCATCGGCTGTCTGGAACGCAGAAAAACCATGAGGTACATGAACCAAAAAATTTGATGTCAACGCTGACGTATGGTGTTCCATTTGTGCCAAAAATGAGTAAACAGTTTCTGTTTTCAAATTCTGTAACCTCTGGTTTTCTTACCTTTGTATCACACACATCGCCTCCTTTTGATGACGATGTCAGCATGAGTAACTGCTCATGTCTGACATCTTTAACATTTAATATAGAGTAATGTTTCTGTTTGTCCAAAGCTTTGAACAGAGACAGACAACAGAAGTCATTCCAAAGTCAAGGCAGGCATTGGAGAATGAAATAAATAAATGCATCAACATATTTTGAGTACGAATGAAACCTCATTAACATGGAAATGGAGCCTGGAAGACAGATATAATGTGCATTTAAGATGTATATTGAGTATGGGCAAGTTAACGCAGCAGTATATGTGGTCACAAAGCAAGACAAATGACTTGTATTTGTTTGTGTGAGAGATACCATCCATAGCATTTAACTTGTGTCTGCCTGTTTGTGTTTCATGAATGTAAATCAGTGTTTCTACCATCACATACTTTCAAAGCGAAAGTTGAATTTCCAGACAAAGGTAGTGTCCGTGTTTGCATGCATGTAAATGTATGCATGTATGCTAATGTATGCATGTATGTGTGTATCCATGTCTGCGCACATACAGTAAGCCTGTGTGTGTTCGTGCCGGCCTCGTGGCCTCGCTTGTCTGTCAGGGTCCCTGGGGAGCAGAGAGGCGGGGTTTCATCCAAGCAGGAGGCTGTCATGGCAGATTGGTCAGGAGGAGATGGAGGATCAAGGTTTCACTGGGCTTTTATGGAGGCTTAGCTGCTAATATCACTGTGCAGAGGGTCTTTCCTGTGGGCTGTTTAACATTCAACACATATGAGGAAGAGACGGAGGCTCCAACTTAGAAAGGAAAGGTTCAATTGATTTCAAAATAAAAGCCCAATGGGAGCCAGTTTTTGAAGTTTCAGAAGAATGTTTGGCAAATAAATGAAGACAATATGCTATCTTTTGGTATCTGACCGTCCAAGAAATGGGATTTTTTTAAGTTGTTCATAACCAGACAAAAAAAAGTACAAAATGGTACCGTGGGGGTTTATGCATTCTGCCTTATTAGTTTTCCATTGGTATAAGCCCTCTTGCACACTAAATTAAAGCATACTTTACCATGAATGGTTAGTCTGCACCAAAACAAGAGCATGACGCAAAGGGCTTAAAGCAACTTGTTCTTACTCCCAACTCATCAAATACTTCAGGTTGGTCAGTCATTCTTTCCTCTCAAGGATCAGATTTACAAAGGCAGGGGTGAACTGAGCAAAAACTGACTGAATGCAGAAGCAGAAAAGTCAGGAGGAGTTTAAGACTTGCAATAAAAGTAACTATGCTATGTGAAACAGTTAAACATTTAAAAGCACTTGCTTGTTTGTCCCCGGAAAAGATGGGATCATCAGCCAAGAGATGACTAGTGCCACTCAACACTGAAATTAACACAAAATAAAAGTTCCTCAAGGTCACTTAAAGTCATGTTATGTACCTTTGAGGGTTTGTTTCAAATAGAAAACAAACCCTGATCTCCTGGAGTGAAGTCCACATGTTTATTCAACCCATTCATCACCCCTGACTGTAACCTGAAATGCCCCTCATTTTAGTTAGAACACATTAAACATATAAATGTAATGTATCTTGAGCAGGGTGTTAAAGCAGATTGGAATACGAGCATGGAATCAACAAGTTGACTCAAAACACAGATTTCAAGATGACTGTTTAGATTGCAAAATGTAGTTTGTGGTAGTGCTTCCATGGAAAAAGTCACAGTCAAGTTAAAACACTAATGTTTTATCTGTTGGTGTTTTTTTTCTGATGCATAAAATGATTTGAATCAAGTCTTCTGTCTTCTAACTTTCAAAGTCTTTGGCATTTTATTTTCATTCATCCAGTCCTGTTTCTCTACCAAAGCCGTACCTTGTTATTTTTTGTGTTTGTGTCTGTCTTCTTCAATTCGATCAACGTCTCTTTCACTCAGCTCTGTGTGTCTTTTAACCACCCTCTTGGTTTCTGTGCTTCTTCCTCTCTTTTTCTTTTCTCTGATGATGACCGGTCAGTTTTTAACCACCAATCTTAAGTTAAGTGCTCTCCAAATAAATTTGAAATTTCCTCCAAGTAGTTCAATAATTTAGCATGCTGACTGGTACAGTTTTTCTACAGTGTCAACAGACAGAGGTGAAATGAGCCGGACTCCTTTTCAATGATTGATTCGATTTGACGTGGGGATCAGGCTGTCCCTGGAAACACATTGCTGTCAAGAAATGAAATACCTTTGAAGTATTAAACACAGCTAAGTAACAAAAAGATGCAGTGAAGTATCTTTTGGCCACTTACCAGGCTGCTATGTTTTACAAACAACGAATAAAAGCAAGTTAACTCTAAAATGATTTATTTCTTGCTTCAAATAAGTTCATCATATGAGACAGAGTTGGCTCATTCAAAACGCTTGTTTCAAGTAAAACCAAGAACAAAAATTCAGTATTAAAATTTACATTTATATTAAAATTAGTAGCTGTCTTTGTTTTGTTCATAACCTGAGGAGAACTTAAATTAAAGGCACCTCCTAATTTCCCTGAAAATGTAATCCAAAAATATTTGAAATGCAAGTGAGAAGAAGGGGACAGGTTGGAATACAAATAACAGCAGGAAACCAAAAGGACAAAGAGCACCAGAAGTGTAAGAAACAGGTAAACCAGAGCCACTGGCAGCTTGAGGAGGAGGGTGAGGAGGAAGAGGAAAAGAATTAAAGTAGCAGCATTGGAGGAGATTGTCATTTCAAGCCTTCACATTGGTAACAGGATACGGCTGTCACGCTCCACCAGCCTGCAGGTCACTTCAGCCTTCCACCTCATCTCTACCTCTCATTTTTTTTTCTCTTTCTACCTGTCTATCTCTCTGTCTTGTGTCCAGACCTGTAGTTCATTTTGAGGCAGTGGCAGAAAGGGGGAGAACTCTGGCTTGCTGCTGAGAGGAAAAAATAGAAGCATCAAATCCTGAGGGAGTTGGTATTTCAGCAGCAAATCACAGTACAAGCTGAGTGCAGACGCAGAGGGGAGACGGACATCTCTCTGGGACTCATGTTGGGTTTGACTTTACAGCCTCGGACACACAGAGACATCAGGTCAGGGTGACAGGGACAAGCTGAGACAGGACAGCGGGAGGATAAAGGTTGATACTTGGGTACTGTCCATTAGATTACCAATTACTATTTTAGTTTCAGTCTATCAAAAAACACTGAGAGGATTATCTGAATCATTTCACCTCGAGTGGAGGGTTTATTTTGGAGTTAGATGTTTCATTCAGTCACTTTTGTCCTCCTGATCAACGGAGCTGAGTCTTTGACTCTTTCAGACAGAAGGCCACAGCACTGTCCAGTGAGGGCTGGAGTAAGCTGCCCCCTGCTGTCACTGCATGTTACTGCACTCGGTCTCTGCACGCTGCCTGCTTCCTGCTGCCTGCTGCTGCAGCTCTCATGTCTGACGGAGGAACACGGAAAGAGATCAGAGACTTTGAATCTCTGCAGAGGGACCCTAGAGAAAGATCAAACTTACTTATAATCTTCCGTGAACATCAAGAATGAATGAATTTCCACTTTTATGTTCAGTGTTTAAGCATTTGACCTAAAATGTGATGCATTATACATCAAGAGAATATCCTAATATATGACTTATCTGCTGAAGCCCCATAGGCACCATACGTCTCTGCATGTGTAATATAGAAATCTCAATCCATAACTCTGCTCTCTTATCTTGATGCTCGGGTTCCTCTGCATGTGTGTGCGTGTGTGCGCGTGTGTGTGTGTGTGTGTGTGTGTGTGTGTGTATGCATGTATAAGCTTCAATTGAAAAGAACAGTGGTTCAGGATCTACTTCATAATGCCCTCCCTGATCAATAAATCATTTACAAACATTGCTGATCGGAGACCACAACTCTCTGTAGGGAGAACACAGATGTTTGTGTGCGTGCATGTGTGTGTGAGAGAGTTTCTGCACCCTTTGTGTTGCAGCGGGATGGGAATGTGAGTGTGTGTGTGTGTGTGTGTGTGTGTGTGTGTGTGGTGTGTGTGTGTGTGTGGTTGTGTGTGTGTGTGTGTGTGTGTGTGTGTGTGTGTGTGTGTGTGTGTGTGTGTGTGTGTGTGCACGCGCGTGTGTGTGTGTGTGTGTGTGTGTGTGTGTGTGTGTGTGTGTGTGTGTGTGTGTGTGTGTGTGTGTGTGTGTGTGTGTGTGTGTGTGTGTGTGTGTGTGTGTGTGTGTGTGCGTGCAGCAGTGCAGTATAGGATCTGTACAGTAAAGTGCAATGGAGCGTGTTTTAATGACAGAACATCGCGCTGACCAGAGAGGGGGACAAAATACTGACACATACACACACACATACACTTGCACACACTCTCTGCATGCCCCTCTCTTTGTCTCACACGGTCATAGCTATGTATGTACAGTATTTAGTGTATGTCTAAGAGTGTGTGTCTGTTTATCTGATTTGCACAGTGAGTGTGTTGCCTGCTGGCCTGTTTGAGTGTGTTGGTGTGTCTTTGTGTGTTGCCGTGTCAGTGTGTTGGTGTGTTGCTGCCTTTGTGTGCAGCGCCATACGTCCTCTATAGGAGCAGGTAGGAGACTGATCTGCTGCGGAGCTTCATTGTTCCCAGTCTGCTGCTCTTCTCTCCTCATCTGTCCTCACTCCTTCTCTGTCGTCTTCTCCGATCCTGTCTTCCTTTGTCCTCTTTGATTTTTTCCTTTTCTCCGTCTTTTCTTCCTTTCCGCATTTCTTAAGTTTCATCTTTTTCACAGTCTTCCTTACCTCCTTTTTTTGTGGCTTCATCTCTATTTTCTTTGGGTTTCTTCCCTCTTTGTTTCTGTCCCTCTTTTGCTTGTTCCCCTTTCTTTGTCTTTCTCTCTTCTCCTGGTCCATCTTTTCTTTTTTCTATTTTCTGTCTTCTTTTGTCCCCTTTGCTTTTCCCCTTTAATCTTTTTGTCTTCTTCCATATCCTTCCTACTCCTTGTCTTCCTCTCCTCTCTATAACTTTTTCCTGTCCTTCTTTTTCCTCTTGCAGTTTCTTTCATCCTGAGTTCTCTTCTTCGTTCCTTGTCTTCCCTTCTCTCTCTCTGCTCTTCTGTCTTTATCTCTCTTGTCTTTTCTTTCTTGTCTTTCTTTGTTTGTGTCCTCTTTTGTCCACTCGTCCTTCCCTCTTTTCTTTGCCTTTCTTCTCCTCTCTCCGCTTTTGGTTCTAATTTTTGTCCCTTTATATTTCTTTACTTTATCTTGTCTTTCTGTCCTCTTTTGTTCCACTTTGTGTTCCCGCTTGAGATCATTTGGTGTTCTTCCAAGTCTTTTCTCCTCCTTTTCTTCCTTTTGCTAGCTTTAACTTGTCTCTGTCTTCTTTGTCCTCTTGCATTTTGTCTCCCCCTTGTCTCTTCGTATTTTTCATCTGTCCTCTTTTGTCCACTTTCCTTTTACTGTTCCATTTTCTTCTTTCCTATTTTTTGTCCTTTTCCTCTTTTGTCCCTCTCCCTATTTTCACTTTATCTTGTCCCGCTGTCCTCTTGTCATCTTTTGTCCTCTTCTTTTTTGTCCCTTCTGTCTCTTCTTCTCTATCTTTATACAACCCTCTCGTTGTATCCTGTCTTTGTTTGTCCTATCCTATGCTACCCCTCTCTCCTTATATCCTTTGTACTTGTCTTTTATTTTTATCTCTTCTCTCTTGCTCTTGTCCTCCTTCGTCCCCTCTCTTCTTCTCTACCTCATTATTTCAATTGTCCCTTTTGTCCTCTCTTTTCAACTCTAAATTTGTCCTCTTTAAATCACCTCTGTACACCTCTCACCATCCTGTTCGTCTTTGTCCCCTCTTTCATTGTACTGTCCTCTTCCTTTCTCCCTCCTTTCCTCCATCCTCTCCTCAATACTCGGTTCCTATAGAGCCCGTTTTGCTCAAGTCATTTCCTTTGTTTCCTCTTCTCTTCTTCTCTCTTTATCATTGCTTTCCTTCTCTCACTGTGTCTCTGTGTTCTTTTCCTCTTTCTTTGACCTCTTTACTTTTGCCCAACATCTATCATTCTGGCCATTTTTCTTCCAGTTCTTCCGTCCTGCTTCCTCTGTCTTTCTTCTTGTATTGTCCACATTGTATCATCTGGTCCCTTTTTGTGCTCTTGACGTCTTAGGACTTTTTGTTCTCCTTTTATCCTATTTTCCTATTGTCCTCAGCTTGCCTTCCTCTCTTTTTCCTTTTTGCTTTTGTGTCCTTCCTTCATCTCTTCTTCCTGCTATTCCTGCTTTCTATTTCATCCTCCTCTCCTCTCCTCTCCTCTCCTCTCCTCTCCTCTCCTCTCCTCTCCTCTCCTCTCTTCTCTTCTCTCTCTTCTCTTCTCTTCTCTTCTCTTCTCTTCTCTTCTCTTCTCTTCTCTTCTCTTCTCTTCTCTTCTCTTCTCTTCCTCTTCTCTGTCCTCTCCTCTCCTCTCCTCTCCTCTCCCTCTGGGTGAGATATTGCCCTCTGTGATGCATTGTGACAGTGCGTTAATGGAAGCACTGTACATTTAACGACCTATATATCCGGAAATTCCTCTGCCGCTTCTCATTTCACACACACACACACACACACACACACACACACACACACACACCACACACACCACACACACACACACACAACACACACACACACACCTGAAACAATGATAACCACAATCAGAGCAGCAGATACAAGTCGGTACACCTGTAAACACAGCTGATACGTGTGTGTTGTTGTTTCCTCACAAAAATTAATAGGATTATTGGATTGTGTGTTTATGCGAATGTGTGGTTTGTGATCATCAGAGTGTCATTTTTAACTCTGCGTGACTGTCACGCTGCTCTGTGTGTGTGTGTGTGTGTGTGTGTGTGTGTGTGTTGTGATATGACACACCTGTCAACACCACAACAAAAGAGCGAGAGAAGAGCATAGCTGGGAATCGAGGGTGAGAAAGACTAAGCGAGCAGAAGAGGGAGAGGATGATCAGGATGAAAAGCGAGCAGGGTGAGTATTGGAGAGGGAATAAGCGAGGTGAAGAGAAAAAAAAATGGTAAAAGGTGGAAACAGAAGAGTGAAGAGATAGAACAAAGAAAGCAGACATTATATATGCTCCATTTGTGGTGATGCTTATGTACCATGATCTGTATGGAAGTGACCGCGGAGGCTTTGTGCTACAAAAATGGCAAAGTTGCCACAATCAAAATCACACAATCACACAGGTCGTCACTGGAAATAAGAATTTGTTCTTAATGACTTACCTGGTTAAATAAAGGTTAGATAAATAAAATAAAAACAAAACTGTTTTTTTCTATATAAAAAAATAACAGGTAGGGGAGACCGGGGTTGATTTTCACAATGCTTATTTCTGCCAAGCATGTTCATATCAAGCATTTGGACACAAAACATCCAGGTGAGAGGATATTTTGTGATTTTTAGGGGTCAGGTGTTGTTTTTGTGATTAATTATTTTACATTTAAACATTTCTTAGAAAGAGGAAGTTAGCTTTGATCAGAGCCTAGTTTAAGCTACCTAGCTATGTGGTAGTTAGTTAGAGGTCAAGTGGGGCTGGATGTCACACACTTACTCAAGTTATACCTCTTGTTTAAAAAAAAGTTGTTAGTTAAAGTTGTTCAGGAAGACAGTTGGCATTCATTTACACACATAAAAAAGTAGAGAGTAAAAGTGTGACAACGTACCCCGGTCTCCCCTAATATTTTAAGAAAATCACTACATGTGTTGCTCCATAACAAGCCTGAAAGAGTCAGAGTGAAAGTCCATTGTTTCAGCTCGGGTGAATGTAACAACAATGGCAGCAAGGACTGACTCCAGCCCCCTGTGTCCTGACATACTGTAAGTGTATTGTGTTTTGCCACATCTCAGTATGAGGTCCTGGCTCGTTCATACTTAGTAATCAGTGCCCTGTGTGCTCATCCTTGAATTTTAAGCTTTACTTTCCTCTCTTTGCTTCTGTTCTGAGATCCACTGTTTCACCGTACACCTCTCAACAACCAAAACCCCCTCCCATGTTTTTTCCTGCATGTGTATCTCATATTTGCATGAATGAGTGATTCTTTGTAGTGAAGCTATAACAGCCTCCTGCACAGTTGAATAGTTTACAGGTGTAGTATTCTTGTGGGAGTGAAGTTTGTGAATGTGTTGTCTTGTTGCCTCATTCTCACTTACTACAGAGGGCAGAAGACTCAGGGTTTGAGTAGCTTTTTCTTTTTCATTATTAAAGTCAGTTCAAAGTGATGACTTTGACAGTGGACCTGGATTTATTAGTACCTCCCTCCCCCTGCTACACCTTCTCTGTCCTCCAGCATCACAATACACCTCCCATTCTCTGAGCAGTTTGCATGGCGGCCTCTAATTGGGGAAATCCTCCCGTTCCTCTGTCTAATTGATTCCCAATAGTGAATGTTATGACAGCTGCTCCTGCAGCTTGTGGGTTGTAATCAAATCCCACATGTTGCTTAACCTTTTCACATCCACTCCAGATGATTAGCTGCTGTCAGGCAACATGTGCACCATATTTAAATTTGTGCAGATATCTGATTAATTTCATTCTTTGGCCTTTGCAGACACGGGTCTAGTGTGTGGCATTTTTTCAGTCATTTACCTGCAAGTCCAATTCTTTGAATTTAATTAATCCTGATGTGAATATGCAGAACGTGCTCCAAATGTCATAAGTTCACTTTATTATATGATATTTCTGACGGATTGACCTGATGAGTAAGATATTTGCACACAGACGTTTTTCTATTTTTTCTCTTTTCACACAGTTTGTTATTTTGTTGTTTACTTTTTTTTATATATAAAACTTTTATCCCCTGAACCCAACAAAAAATGAAACCTTCATATTAACTTTTAGGTTTAACTAATGTCTGTAGATCAACCTGATTAAAAAAATCCATTCTGAAAATCTTCCTCAAACGATTTCCAGAAAACATGCAGGCACTGTAGTTTTCAAAGAACAAAATGCAGATGAGATTGTGTATTAGTGTATACTTTGTGCACGTGCATTCATTTAAGTGTCTTTTTGTATGACATGCCATCAGCCCGTGCATGTGAAGTTTTGACCCGAGCTTGAACTCAGCACTGACATTTACGAGGTCTTTACCCCGCTGTGTGTGCTAGTTATTCAAGCAGCAGTACACACTCCCCAGAGGGGGTACACACACTCTTTCTCTCTCACACACACACTGTGACAAACTTACTCATACTATTGTTATCCTGTTCAGGTGGATGAATTGCAGATATTGCTGAGGAAATGCACTTGTTCTTGATGGTATAATGAGAGGCTGAGAAAAGAATCTGAGCTCATAACTCTTCCCACAACACACTCTCACATGCACGCCTGAAAACATGTATGTGTACATAAAACCAAAGCTGTAATGAATCCAGTTTATATCTTATTGAATATATGATGCACAGCGACTTCCAGACACAATTCCCACTATTTATGAACTGAACTGAAAGCTATATTTTGCAGAAGAATCCCATAGTCTGACAGTTTTGAGTTGTTGTCATGTCATTTTTGCAGGGTCTAAAAGGTCTATGGAGTGAGAGTTTCTTTGGTGAATGCATTGTTTAAAACTGGTTGTTTATCGAAGCAAAGAAGGCAGGCACATTAAAGGTTAATGACGCAGTTTATTGTACGTCATTAATAAATAAAATGTTGGAAGTGTCGTGGAAAGAAAATCAGAACAGGGACCATGCTTGTTGTTTTTATGTAAATTATTCAAAACATAAAGATCTCTCTCTCTTTCT
Source organism: Notolabrus celidotus (assembly GCF_009762535.1). Classification (NCBI taxonomy): domain Eukaryota; kingdom Metazoa; phylum Chordata; class Actinopteri; order Labriformes; family Labridae; genus Notolabrus; species Notolabrus celidotus. The sequence continues at coordinate 23,888,103 of NC_048273.1, read as the reverse complement.
CTCTCCCTCAGGTGTGGAAGTGGAGCTTCTTCCTGAGGCGGCTCCTGTGGTCATCTGGAGACTCATCGAGGCCATCGAGAAGCATGGTGAGAAAATACAAACATAAAGACAAATTGAAGACAGCATATTGAACAGTAAAACTAAAGGTGCTTTTCGACCAATAGTTCCAGGAAATTTTAATTCCAGGAACTAATCTTCCAGGAACCAAATGGTTACTGGTAGGGATGTACATTTTAAGTATTTTCCGTGATCGATTTTTGGAAATGTTGACTATCAATTATCGATTAATTGATTAAAAAAACATTATTATTCTTACGTCAAAAACAATGCCAAATAGGTTGTTTTCCCCCTAAATTATATTTTCTATAGCAACAAAATGCATATAACTGACAGGATTGAATACAGGCACACATTTGACACGCAGAATATCAACGATCAGGCTCATTAAAATATTCTCCGCGGACATAGTCTTATAAAGTGAAGGCTCATAATACTAACAGAAAAGTACTTCAGACTCACAGTGTCCAGTTTTCTGTCGACTCGTTCTTATTGAGAAAAATAAACATGTGTATTCGGTCAGGTGTCAGCCAGGAGCGCAACCGGATCATAATCAGTCCCGCTGGAGAAAAGCCCAGACGGCTCTGATGTTGCTGGTCTGTAAACGTAGCGTACCAGAATTTCCCACCTGTCTGTTGCCTTTGTATCCAAAGGTGGGAAATATCCTGTTTAAAGCTGTCAACCTTTGTGTCCGTGTTGTTGTTGGCAGCAGTTTTGTATTGATCCTCTTTTAAAAAGCGCACATGGAGACCTGACGCACAGCCACAGCCGCCAGCTGAGCGTCTCCGCTGTGCGCAACACCTTTAACAGCTGATTCACATCGAAACATGCTTTAAACTTAAAACACCTCCCTGATAGATGAGTGTAATATGAGACCCCATGATGTTTGTTCCACGTGGCGGAAAATTGAGAACAAAAATGTGTGTTTCAAGTAATTTCTTAACAATCAATTAATCGATAATCCATTAATTGTGGTCATCCCTAGTTACTGGGCATTTCCACTTAGCCCTGAAGTCCTGTGGAGATTATGCAAATTAGACCAGTGACATAGGGATAGAAAGAAAAGTTATTGCACTGCCCCACCAGAGCAGTAGAGGGCAGACAAAGACAATGGCCATCCAACGAAGATGACGCCATAGAAGTTGGCAGACAGGCTGGCATCATCATGTGTGACCAAGCGGCAACCTCTGGTCTAAAAATATGAGTCCAATGCGGAAGTGCTAAAAGCTGCAGTTCATCGAGAATCCGCTTGAGGCTGGCTCCGGAAGTACCGGAAGTCACATACACATGAATGGGAAAAAGACGATCTTTACAGCAGAAATAAACATGTTTACAGCCTGGTACAAAGGATGGGTGTAGTCTGGATAGCTCATTCCTCAATCAGCTCACACTGTGAGGGGGATGAATTTTTTTCTAACTCGACGATTGGCCTCAAAACAGCTCTTCACAAACAGATGGGTGACGTCACGGATACTACATCAATATTTTATACAGTCTATGTGTATGACACCTAGGGATGGGTACCGAATTCGGTACTTTTATTGGTACCGACCGAATTCCATAGGTACTACCGAGTACCGACTCAGGTAAAATCAAACGGTACCATGTTTCGGTACCTAAACGCATCCCTTTGACTGTGAGGGAGTGGAAGAGGAGGCGAGTTTCCATACTTTAGCCCTGTAATAAAGTCAGAGACTGACCGGGTGGACGTCTCTGCTCTCAGCTCTCTGCATCTGCGCGGGAGCGCGCCAAACGGAGCCTGCAGCTGACGGGCGCGCGCACTCACCGTGAGGCAGAGCTGCGAGGATTCAGTTTATTTTATACAGTCTATGGTTGAGACGGACTCTCTCACTCCGACTACCTGCCCTGTTTATAACTGTTCCTGTGTACGTTAATGCCCAATAAGTAAGTTGTGTGTCCTGTTATTATAAAGAGACAGAGAACTGACTTTTTCCCGTCTGCAGGCATTCACATGTGTTCATTGATAAACTCCCGAAAGAGCAATGAGACGCCACGAGCATGTTTCAGCTAATATATCTTATCACCTATATAATCCTGTTTCTGTTCATTTCATGTTAAATTAAATAAATATGTTAAATTAGACAAATTTGAGTTTTGTTTTTTTTAAATTAACATTTATTACCACATAAACACACAAAAGTACCAAAAATTGGTATCATTGAGCACCGGTACCGATTCCCAGGTACCGGGTATCGGTACCATATCGGTTCAAATGTGAAATGTACCCATCCGTAGTGACACCACAGTAAGCCGTTTAACATTGAGGAGATTCCTCTTGTGCTGTTTTTGATCGTGCTTTATTGCATTGTAAATTAATTCGCTGAATCAACACTTGGAAGGAGAAAGCACAGGTCGTAGCCGTTTCAACACATCCGAAAGATTTGACTTCCACAATTAAAGCAATATAAAAAAATGTAATGCCATGGCACAGATCGACAGGTGTTTTGGTGAATAAAACCACCTGGTTAATTGCCGATTTTCAGTAGAATGCGACTCCCAATGCGTTCCTCCCAGGGGTGCATCTCGCTCGGTTGGAAGTGAAGCTTTCAGCAGAGTGTCTGCCCCGTGGTCAGTGGCTGCAGTATAGGTAAAAATATCCGCAGTCAAACTTTAAAAATTAAATACACATGGTATGAATGTTTCTCACATCCGTATGCTGTTGTGATATGTAGTTATTATTTGAATGTTTTGTGTTCCAGGCCTCTTTTTTCTGAAAAGTTATTTTTTTCGTTAATTATTAGGGTTTAAAAAACAGGGTTTTACTGCCGGGTTTCCTTTGATTCACAGCCGCCGTAGAACGAAACTTCAAAGGACACACAGCGTCTTGTGACGCTACCCTGTAGGGCGGAGCTTATTACAGTGGCTTCACAGGCTCTGGCTGCACAATCGCTGCACCCTGGAGCGGGATTTCTTGGCTTCAGAACCATATAACGGGAAGAGGCGGAGCCAGCTGTCCATTTTTATTTACAGTCTATGGTCCCTCCCTGTGTTTCAATGGCTGTTGTAAATTTGACTACCACCAACACATTCAGCTGACGGTCTCCAGTTTACAGAACGAATGTTCAAGAGAAATGAAACTGTGTGTACTGAACCAATCAGAAATGTTCAGCATTGCAGGCCCCGCCCCCCAAAGTTCCTGGACCTTTGGAAAGTACTACCCCCCAAGCAGGGGCTTTTCAGAGAGAGATTAACTATCCCAGAACTAAAAACGAGTATAGTTCCTTCAATGTCCCTAGTTCCTGGGTAAAGTTCCTGCAAAAGAAAAGCACCTTATGTTAAACATTATTATGTTTCAACACCATCAATCTCATGTCTGCATGTGAAGCAAGAACCTCAAATCAGGTCCTGGACAGCATAGCTTAGCATAAAGGCTGGGGAAAAGGAGGGCTCTGCTGTAACAGAAAATAAAAAGAGATCTGCAATTACTCTAAAACTTCATAGATCAACGCATTGTTTCTTGTTTGTCTGACACTTAAAACTCTTTAAATTTTTAAATTCATCATCAACCTAAAAGATTATTCTTCATTATTAAATCCTAACAAAATGATGCTCACGTTCTCACAACCTAACTCTGCACTGAGGAGACAGACAGTATTTCAATTCTGAATAGTGTATTAAAAACTGAGCTTCTTCCAGCAGGATGTATTGAATAAATGCCTGATATTTTCATCATCTAAGGCAAATAGGTGATCAGTTTTATAATTCATCGCAGCTGAAAAGTATCATTTAACTCAGTGTCAGTAACCTGGAGCTGTGGCAGCAGACTGCTCATCATTTGTTAAGCAGAATATACATCAACATACATCCCAACCAGGAGTACAGACATGATTCTAGGATGACACGCAGTTATTTCCCCAGCTGACCTGTGTTGTTGTTGTTTCTCTCTGCAGGTGTGAACAACGAGACTCTGTATCGAGCTCCTCCAGCTTCCAGTGGCCCTCCAGAGCTGCGTCAGGCTCTGGACTCAGGTACAATCTCTATGAGTGTTGTCGTGAAATGGGAGGATATGACTACTTCTTTTTAATATGGTCTGTTTTTGGACCTAAGGCTGCTGGCTGGGTTTCATTCATGCTACTTATTTGCAGTCTTACAAGTTTTGTCTCCTTGCAAACATTGAAAACTCTTTTGTTCATACTACAGACTTTGCCACGAAAATCTATCTATCTTTAAATAATTCATGTAGTCAATCAGGGTTTTACCAAGTATTAAAATCTTCAACATTTCCTTCTTTTAACACTTTTGCTTGTGTAATATCTTAAGTTAAACAATCTAGCCTGCAAAAAAGTCAAAAGAAAACATTCTTCATGTGACCTCTATATCTGATTCTCTTGATAAAAAAAAAAGCCAAATATTAAACAGACGTCCCCCCGGGTGTGTTTTTGTCACTAACGCACACCAGGGGTAAAAATCCTCAATGAAGAGGAGACACTCCTGCTACAGGTAGAGACCAAGCTAACACTGAGCCCCTTAAAATAATAACTCTGCCTGTCACAGCAATGCATAGCTTTCATTTCTAAAGATTAGACGCACAGCGGGGGAAAATATGAATTGTTAATGTCCGATGTTCGGCCACTAAAGTTTTCATCTGAGTTTGTTAGTGATGCACTTTAGCTCATCATAGTCTCGTTTTCGTCTTGAAATAACGAGTTGTTGATGAACATTTATCATATCATTGTGCTGTGATGTGTGTATGTGAGCACATGTGTTTGTGTGTCTGTGTGTGCATTGGGGCAGAACTCTACCATGGGATACAGAGAGCAGATGAGCATAATGACATCCCGTCATGTAAATAAGATAAATATATAAGGATATTTAGTCTGTTTAATAAAAGAACAAGGTATAGACCTGATCTATATGAGAGGTAACCCTGAATTACTTCTGCTGTGATCTGGCGCTATATAGAAAATACAATTCTAGATTTTCAGTTGGTTAAGTTTGTGGGAATTTTGTGAGTGACCATGGGGGCTGAACTGGTGGTCATGACGTTATATCTTCGTGACAAAGCTTTAGCGAGTTTAGCTGGGTAGTATACCAGAACACAACAAAATATCTTCCTCTTCCTTTTATATGGTATATTGGTCACATCCATGTATAGGATGCTCCAAATTTTACGGTACTTTGAAGAAGCAATCACTGTAGTAATCCTGTTTTTCGCAGTGTTTATCCCCTTTCTTATTTAGGAGCTGAAGCGTGAAGATCATTTACTTTATACTGCAAATAGCCTGTATGGTGTTTATAGGGAGTTTAACAGTGCAAGGGTTCGTCTACGTAAGAGAACATTGTTGCTTGCAGCTGTGAAAGTCTTTATAAAACAGGTTTAACTGAATGGGCATGAATGTGTTTGTGTAGAAGTTAAGGGACAGGAAAAGACTCTCAACAGGACATAAAAGAGAGACAGAGCAACCTCGCTCAGGTGGGCACTTTGTTGCATAAAGACACAAAGATCATGTCTGAATATGTGACCCAGTAATAAAAAGACATTCAAGACTTTGTAACATTTCATCAACATTTTCCACAAGTTCAAACACAAAGAAAATGTAACTCCAGGTGCATCACACTAAAATAGTAGCAACAACTTGAGGATTTTGCAGTGAGAAAGACAAGGTCAATTTCTGTTCATGCCTTGCCGAATTGTGTGGATTAAACAAAGACACTTTGTCTTTGTTAATGCTGCACGTTTAAGAGCACAGCTGTGGTTAGAAACAAATATGTTTTTGCAGGTGTAGAAACACATCTACATTATCAGTAGTTACTCAAGTAGAAACACATTTTCTGTGTTTATTATCTTGCAGAAAAAGCAGCAACACTAAGAGTATATTTTGTAGTAGGCTCTGTAAATAACTGCACTGTAACAAACTGGAAGCAACAAGTGTCCCATCAGTAGCAGCTGGAGCTCTAAAATCACACCCCCTGCTCCTCTCCTTGTGATTAAACCAATTAAAGCTCCGTCTCAGACTGCACCAGCTTGTATCAGACGGCTTGGGCCGAATGGAGCCAAAGTCACTCTCACAAAAAAAGTTCTCCAAGTTTGAGTTGCTGAAGTTCTGGTTTGGCACCACCAGGGAGAGCTCTGACTCTGTACTTTATTTTGGGAGCGAGGCGGGGAACTCACAAAATCCGAGTCCTGACTCTGCTGTGAGTAGAGAGAGAGAGAGAGGGAGAGGGAGGACAAGGAGGAGGAGGGAGGGAGGGACAGAAACCCAAGCTGCTATACAATGCATGTGACTGTGAAACAGTAACGTGGTGCAGATATTTTATTTTCATTGTCTGTTTGATTTGACTTAATGAAAGCTGATTTTATGTCTTATTTGGCTGACTTAGATACATCTAACTAAGGGATTGATGTTTATACTGATTAAGTGTGTTTCATGTTGAAACTGCAGCTGGACACTTTGTCATTAATATTGAACCACTGGTAGAAATATAAAAGTCTATGTTGTGATTTTTAAGGAGGAAATCATTCAAGCATTGTGCTTCATTTTCATCTGACAGAAAAATACAGGAGGTGTTTTTCACCTTCTCCTCATTGTCTGTATGAAACATTGATGCAGTCTCGTGTCATCTTTACATATTGTCTCTGTGGCGGGGTTATGAAGCCCAAGAACAGGCAAAGAGGTGGTGCTTATATCTTCCTGGCCCATTAGTTAGTCACATCACCTGTGCTTGTAAATATGCAAAAGCACCAATTTGCCTTTTTGTTATCTTAACAGGCGTGTTGTAAAAGCTTCACCCCACCTACAATGTGTATTAATGATAAAACAAGCTACATGTACCAGGCTGTAAGCTTGTTTAATTCTGCTTTAATGTTGACATTCTAACGTGAGACGCCAAGGGGATTCCTTGGCTTTTGCTGCAAGCCCCAAGTGGACAGTTGAGGAACTGCAGTATTTTGCTTCAATTTTAAACACTTGAGATTGATCCTATGTTTTCATTCACTGACTGATCTGAGGAAATCTATATATTCATAGGTGTGTTGAGTGTGTGTGCATGATATTCAGCACTTTACGGTTTATGTTTGTGAAAGAGAGGACTTGGTTAAGCATTTTTATCATAATAACAGAATAATTCAATCTTCCAATACCTTTCATAGGGCTTCATTTTACTGAAGACAAAGTCTAACTACATGGGAAATGGTTTAATCAGTCAGCCATCAAATATTATACTCTCATAATAATACATATAAAGCCAAAACAGTTAACTGTAAAATATTCATGATGGTTTTACTCGACCAACCATTACTCTGTCTCTAGTTCACTGGTTTTCCTTTTGACCTCTTCAGGTACAGTGGGGCAAAAAAGTATTTAGTCAGCCACTGATTTTGCAAGTTATCCCACTTAGAAAGATGAGAGAGGTCTGTAATTTTCATGAGAGGTACACTTCAACTATGAGAGACAAAATGGCAAAAAAAAATCCAGGAAATCACATTGTAGGATTTTTAAAGAATTTATTTGTAAATGATGGTGGAAAATAAGTATTTGGTCAATAACAAAAGTTCAACTCAATACTTTGTAACATAATCTTTGTTGGCATTGACAGATGTGAAATGTTACCTGTAAGTCTTCACCAGGTTTGCACACACTGTAGCTGGTATTTTGGCCCATTCCTCCATGTAGATCTCCTCCAGAGCAGTGATGTTTTGGGGCTGTCGCTGGGCAACAAGGACTTTCAAATCCCTCCACAAATTTTCTATGGGGTTGAGGTCTGGAGACTGGCTAGGCCACTCCAGGACCTTGAAATGCTTTTTACGGAGCAACTCCTTTGTTGCCAGCGGTGTGTTTGGGATCATTGTCATGCTGGAAGACCCAGCCACGTTCCATCTTCAGTGCTCTCACTGATGGAAGGAGATTTTGGCTTAAAAACCTCACGATACATGGCCCCGTTCATTCTTCCCTTAACACGGATCAGTCGTCCTGTCCCCTTTGCAGAAAAACAGCCCCAAAGCATGAGGTTTCCACCCCCATGCTTCACAGTTGGTATGGTGTTCTTGGGATGCAACTCAGCATTGTTCTTCCTCCAAACACGACAACTTGAGTTTTTACCAAAAAGTTCTATTTTGGTTTCATCTGACCACATGATATTCTCCCAGTCCTCTTCTGGATCATCCATATGCTCTCTGGCAAACTTCAGACGGGCCTGGACATGTACTGGCTTAAGCAGGGGGACACGCCTGGCACTGCAGGATTTGAGTCCCTCTCGGCGTAGTGTGTTACTGATGGTAGCCTTTGTTACTTTGGTCCCAGCTCTCTGCAGGTCATTCATCAGGTCCCTCCATGTAGTTCTGGGATTTTTGCTCACCGTTCTCATGATCATTTTGACCCCACGGGATTAGATCTTGCGTGGGGCCCCAGATCGAGGGAGATTATCAATGGTCTTGTATGTCTTCCATTTTCTTACAATTGCTCCCACAGTTGATTTATTCGCCCCAGCCTGCTTGCCTATTGTAGATTCTCTCTTCCCAGCCTGGTGCAGGTCCACAATTTTCTTCCTGGTGTCCTTCGACAGCTCTTTGGTCTTGGCCATGGTTGAGTCTGACGGTTTGAGGCTGTGGACAGGTGTCTTTTACACAGATAACGAGTTCAAACAGGTGCCATTAATACAGGTAACGAGTGGAGGATAGAAGAGCTTCTTAAAGAAGAAGTTACAGGTCTGTGAGAGCCAGAAATCTTGCTTGTTTGTGGGTGACCAAATACTTATTTTCCACCATAATTTACAAATAAATTCTTTAAAAATCCTACAATGTGATTTCCTGGATTATTTTTCTCATTTTGTCTCTCATAGTTGAAGTGTACCTCTGATGAAAATAACAGACCTCTCTCATCTTTCTAAGTAGGAGAACTTGCAAAATCAGTGGCTGACTAAATACTTTTTTGCCCCACTGTATAGGCACTGACTGCTGCAGACCAGTAACAAAAGCTGTAGTTTTGGAGATGCTTGCTCCCCCGTGAAGAACTGATTTTTTGACTCTCTCTCTCTCTCTCTCTCTCTCTCTCTCTCTCTCTCTCTCTCTCTCTCTCTCTCTCTCTCTCTCTCTCTCTCTCTCTCTCTCTCTCTCTCTCTCTCTCTCTCTCTCTCTCTCTCTCTCTCTCTCTCTCTCTCTCTCTCTCTTTCTCTTTCTCTATTCATGTTTGGATTGGCTTCAAAACTAACATAGAGGACGAAATCAAGTACAAATCTGCGGAAAGGAGTCTGATAGTGCACACTTTGGTGTTTTGTTAATTGTAGTGTCATCTCTTTCAGTGTATCTCAACACTTCAGTCATTTTTCAATAAACAGACTGGAGTCTTTCTCAATATTTGTCCACACTAAAGTTTCACAGCCAGTGGTACCTTAGACAGCTAGTTAAGTCAAGTCAAATGTATTTATACAGCACATTTACAAATTGCCTTGTCCAAAGTGCTGTACAACCAAGGGGGGCAATAAAAGTGAAATAAAACCCAACAAAGACCAGGGTCACCTGCATACACAGCAATACAGTTGATGGAAAGCACCACTTGGCACAGGAGTAGCTAAGAAATAACGCGTTCCTTTGTTTTTGTTCCTCACAGTCGTCGTCACAGAGGTAAAAGCAGTCGTGCTGTAGTACATATTCAGGATGAAAAGTAGTCGGCTGGTGACTGGGGTCACTGCAAAGCATACAAAGGGACAAACGCAGGAAGGGAAATCCAAATATTTAGCATTTTATGTTTTGTTTTCTGATGCTTTAAGAAAGAAAAATACATTAAATTAAAATCATAGCATTTAAGATAAGTCCCACAAAAACTTTTTGAGGGTCTCTCACAGGTTTCCCAAATGTGTCTTTCTCCAGTATTGTTTAAAATAATTATATTTGGCCCAAGTTTGTCTGACACAGTAAGTTTCCTCGCCCATGTATCCCGATGATCCTGTTGTTTGAAACCACCAAGATCCCAAGGCCTCAAACAAGCGTAACCGACTTATTATGATGTCAGGCCAATCTTTGCTGAGAAAGTTGAACACTTGCAAATCTATTACAGAACACCAGGCATTAAGAATAGATCTCACTCAGAGGATGACACAAAGACGCACGCACAGTCACACCAACACACACCTGGCCTCCTTGGGTAGTGTTAAGAGGTCAGCACGAGGCCAAAGATATGCACATACTCAAAGAAATTGACTGAAAGGGGCTGACATGTAGGCACTCAGAGGAATTTAGCATGCAGGCTTGACATGCACATCCACATATATGTAGAGACAGAAAGGGGGCTGCATGGGAGAAATCTTACGCACGTTATGGTGGAAAATGCAAAGAAACTCAACCGCTGACATCCCGCAGTCACAGCAGCTTTATGTACCGTAAGCAGTCTAATAGACACAGACAGATCCTATAGAATATATATGAAAAGAGGGAGCCTGTGTGTAGATTTGTGTTGACATGTGACCGTGAGGTGAAGTGAACACACACAAAAGAAAAGTTTGGTTTGCATGTTGGAGAGCAGCTAGGCACGGTAGGATGATGTGTGAGAAAAAGCCCAGAGGACGGTTAGAGATACAGAAACGTGTGTGCTTGTGTCTTTGGTTTGTTATTGCTCTTTGTCAGAGTTGTGTGTCCAATGTGTGCAGGGAAATGAGACAGAATTCAAGTATCTGTAAACATGAATAAATGTGTGTTAAATCTCTATTTTGCTCTGGTGCTCAACCTATCTTAGCACACCTGTCCATTGATGTCTTATTAAATGCTATTCTGACTTTGCATGTTCCTGAGAAAGGATTTTTTCTCCCTGTTCATCAAATAACTATTCATCATTGCCAGACATGGCAAAAGAACACAGATTTTTAACTTCGACCAGTAGTACTTCTAGTTCCAGGAACTACTCTTCCAGGAACTAAATGGTTCCTGTGGCCCTTTGCTGTCTGCATTTCCACTGAGATTATGCTGGTCATGCCAGTAACGTATAGAGAAAAAATAAAAGTAACTGCACTATACCGACAGACTGGTAGAGGCCATATAGCTAAGATGACTTCATAGAAAGAGACAGACAGACAGACAGACAGACAGACAGACAGACAGACAGACAGACAGACAGACAGACAGACAGACAGACAGACAGACAGACAGACAGGCAGGCAGGCAGGCAGGCAGGCAGGCAGGCAGGCAGGCAGGCAGGCATCGTCTAAGCGTTTAAATTTCAGTTTAAGGATCAACCCTGTTGATTGGTGACTTTCAGCAGGTTATCATTCTTCAAAAAGATCTTAAGATTATCATTACATACTTATCTGATGAGCCTATTTTGACCCTTGAATAAAAAACTAAACTAGGATGCATTCTTGAGGACTACTTCTGTTTCAACAGTTGTTGAAAACTCAATAAACACTGACACATTCAGCTGAAGGTCTCCAGTTTACAGGGTCACTTTTCAAACTATAGATACATTTACACTATCCAGCTCAGAGAAGACAAATGTTCAGGAATTATTAAACTAAGTGAATCACTGGTGTGTGTGATGTTACTGTGAAGGGTGGGTGAAATAAAAAACCTGCAGGTAGTCAACCAAACAGAAATCTTCAGCATTGCAGGCCCCGCCCCCAAAGTTCCTGGACCTTTGGAAATTACTACTCCCTAAGCAGGGGCTTTTCAGAGGCAGATTAACTACCCCAGAACAAAATTTAAAACCTGGATGCTCAAGCCCATGTAAACACACCCAAAGATTATCCTTCTTTAACCTCGGTTGTTTCCATCCATCCTGTGATGTGACACTCTTCTAGATTCACAGCGGTCAGGTGCATGGTGTAGCTTATTATGGCTACAAATAGCTATGGCTGTAGGCAACCTCATTTGCCTCTGTTGTTATCACAATAAACAGGGCGTTGAAGCCAAAAGCGGATGTTTATGCCTACTTTATCACACATGGTAAAAGAGAACGTATACAACTACTTCTCATTCAACTTGTCGTGCGTGCACAAGGTAAAAATGATCAGCTCTACAGGACTTCAGGGGCTCTGTAAGATCGAAATGTCTTAACTCAAACATAGTTAAGTCAGATCCTCTCAGCATATTTTGTCATCTTTTCTGTCAGGAGTGATTGCGTAAAAAAGGAGGAATCTCTTGAAGACACTGTAGCGTTAGATGAGAGGTGTTAACTACCTGTATCCTGGCTGCAGAGGTAGTTTGGTGTGCTTGATGGATTATTATTAGAGTTTTATGTAACATCAATCACAGAGCAGGAGGAGGATCGGGCTGCTGCAGAGCTCTGTCTCTTTGTTGTGTTTGTGCTGCATGAGTTATGGAATAATGTTATGTAACAGGGAGTTGTTGCATTCTGCAGGAACTGTCAGGCTATTCCACTGCCTCAGATCTGCCTAATTGATCCGTGTGTGTGAGTGTGTGTCGGTTAAGTTTGTGTGTAAGTGTGTGTTTGAATGTTGTATTTTTGTATTTGGTTAGCTGCATATGCAGAGAATTTTCCTGTCAAACTATGTGTGTGTGTGTGTGTGTGTGTGTGTGTGTGTGTGTGTGTGTGTGTGTGTGTGTGTGCGTGTGTTTGAGGGTGTGACAGGCGCAGAAAGCTTTCAAGAACATTACCTCATCTGATGACCTCCGATTGGTACACAGCCCGGACGTTACCATGGTGACAGCTAGCCTTTTTTAGCCGGTTGGTTCTGCCGTGCCCACACATCGCTCACTGTGTTGGCCCAGTAACTCTGTGTATGTGTGTGACTGTACTTCTACCTTTGTGAGGACCAGATTGTGAGGACCAGATTGAGTTTTACACCTTGAGGGTGACAACATTTGTGGAAAGTGAAAACATTAAGATGAGGACTTTTTTTTTTACAACAGAATGTGTGGATACTGAGAGAAAAGAAGGGCAATGAAGAAAGATGTGTTTTGACCACTGTAACATATTCACCGGGCATCAAACCTGGATTTACTCTAAAGGGAAGTATAAAGGAAGACTTTGAGTTTGAGGAAGAGAGAGAAGGTGACTTAGGCAAAGGACTTAGATCAGTGTCAGACAAAGACAGCTAGTATGGACTCAACCTGTGAGGACAATTCGGTCAAGTTGGAAGAAATAAGAGTTTTAACATTTTCTTGGTAGATTGAAGACATTTTGAAAAAGAGGGTACTTTAGTTTTTTTCAACGTTTTGTCCCCATAAAACACTTTGTGACTTATGCCTTTACCGCAGTGTGTGGCTGCTAGCGCTACTACATGTTAACGTCCACATGCCTGTGCTGGTTACTCATTGCTCTGGTCAAGTGGTTATATGTCAGTTTACCAAGACACAGTCTACATACAACTTTATCTCAATTTACTAGATCAACATGCTGAAAAAACACACTGTGCTATGAGATGACATCTGTCATCTGTGCTTGTTTACATTTAGGCCGTAGAGCATTATAGCACTTTGGCTTTAGTCATTAACTGGAGCTGGTGGCTGCAAAATAGTTTAGAGATTAAAAGTGACCGCTTTTTTGGTCCTATCTTAAAGTAGCTTTTGATTTTTTTTTTCTTTTTGACAGCTGAAGAGGGACAGGATATATGGGGAGTAGAAAGTGGGGTAAGACATGCAGCAAATGGTCATGGCTGGAAGTAGAATCGGCATCTGCAATTGTGCGAGGACTATAGGGTGCACCCCTAATAATTTGTTTAACTGGCTAGTAATTCTGATGCCAACTAATGAGGCTGACAACAATTAATTGCTAAGTCAACTACACTAGCACATCACTAAACTAAACAGGTATCACCCCAAGCATCCACATCAGACAACCAAACCCCTTTTGGTTGTCTGATGTGGATGCTTGGGGTGATACCTGTTTAGTTTAGCAAGACAAAAGGTCTGCACTTGATGATCAGGAATAATAAAAACAACAACAAAAATTGCATAACATTTCCTAAAGAAACTGCGATGGCTGTTTTAATGTTTGAATTAAGGACAAGTAGATGAGGTAACAGACTAGAACGTATGTTAGAAAGTGTCCCCACAGGTATAAAAAAACTAACATTCGTGTGTGTGTGAGATAATAGGTGGGCATATGGGCATTTTCATCTTGCTGGGTTTGTGTGTTTTTGTGTCAGTGTCTTGTGTGTCTGTTCGCTTTGACCCAGTTAGAATTTGGACGACGATTACATGGATGTACTAACAAGCCAACAAACACATGAACGCTCACAAACACACACACACACAAGCACGCACACACACACACACACACACACACACACACACACACACACACACACACACACACACACACACACACACACACACACGCGTGCACGCACATGCACACACAAACACACGCAGACTTATGTGCACACACACACACACAGACGGTGCCAGCTCAGGCAGAGAGTGGGCAGTGTCTGTTTTGGAAACGATGACTCATGTTGGCTCAGACTGCAGCAGAATACACTCCGACATACATGCAAACATATAGACATGTAGTGCTGCAGTGTGTGTAATCATTTACTAAAGTTTAACTGAAATAATTGCATCCCTCTCATCTCTCCCTCTCCATCCATCCACAGAAAGACAGAGATGTAATTTCTTTCTTTCCATTCTCCCATCCAATCTGCTAACTGCTCCCGGCTAACAACCCATCAACCAATTTGCAGCCCTGGAACCATTAAATAATCTTTTATTTCACTGCACCTCCTTTATGTACTCCTCAATCTCCCCCTTCTCTCTTCCCTTCTCATCTTCTATCTCTTTCCCTCCCTCTTTTTATTCACTCATTCATCACCGTCCCTTTTCTTCCCCTCCCTACCTCGGTGACAGGAGCCGCTGAGATCAGCAAAACACAAATTAAAAGAGCTCCTCTGCTCCATCTCTCCATCCTATTTTCCTCTGCCTCCATCCTTCCATCCCTCCATCCTCCCTGTCCATCCTTCCTTGTTGTCTGTCAGTCCCGACCCTGCTATTGGTTGGAGGTGATGTCATCATTTTCCTCTGGCGCCCGTCAATAACCTATTAGAAGCGGACGTTTTTTACAGTCAGCTGGGGAGCAAAGGAGTGAAACCACACACTCAGTCACCGACACACTCCAGCACAAAAGACGTGAGGTGTAAGTGGACAGCAACGCCAGGCTGCAGAGAAGTGACAGTGTGTCTCAATGGAGATTTTTTGTAAACGAATGAGTATTTCTTTGTTGTCATGAATGCAGCAAGATCCAAGTTTCAGCGTGAAGAAAAACTGTGAGAAAATAGAACGTCTTTCCTCCTCGCAGCAGCAGCAGCAGTTCCTGTTTCTCTGTGTGGGAGCGTTTCACTTGTTTTTCGTCAAGGAGAGAAAACAAGATGCAGAGATTTACATCACTGTGTGCTTGCAGGTGTGTGTGTGTGCGTGCGTGTGCGTGCGTGAGTGAGTGTGTGAGTGTAAAAATGTGTGAGTGTAAAAGCACACGTCTGGGTGTAGTTAAAAGACTTTAAAGACCTGTTAGGCATGAGTGTTCAGAAAGTCAACAAATAAAGACAGGTGGAGAAAGGGAAAAGTATGAGAAATGTTTTTTGTCTGAGTAGTGTTGACCAATCAGCTGTCAGCAGGCTTTGGTGTCTGCATGAAAACGGTCTGTATGGAGACCAAAAGCAGGAGCAACACAATACGGCATGACGATATTTCAGTAATCTGAGGATGTTATTTCTCTCTATAAACAAATATCTGCATGAAGAGCAGCTAGCAATCTGTTCTAGATCAAACATTTACAATGAGACACAAATCTGCTTGAAGTTGTGTCACTCAAGACAACCAGTGTTTGGATTTCCTGACTTCCTATAATGCATCAGTCATGAATCGAAGACATAAAAGTAATGCAAAGATACAATACCTTCAGTATGACCAAAGTTTGAGTGTTCAGAAAGTCAACAAATAAAGGCAATTGGTGAACAAGGAAGAGAAACTGTCCTACCTAGGATAAACAATCTCTTAAAGCTGTGGCATAGTTAGAAAGTGACTTTTAAAAGAGTCAACCTCATGACAACCAAAATCGCTGTAGCCTTTGCACATGCGCCATACCGTCGGAGCTAAACCAGTGACCCCTTATAATTTTATTTTACGAACTTTCCCTTTTTCACAATGAGAACTATACAAGCATAAAATGTATGTGGTAGAACAAGAGGGCTGCTAACACCTGATGAAAGGAGTTAAACTGTGAAGTTGGCTGACTATCGTGACACATTTGGTTTCATTCAGCAAAGTAACTTTAACTTACCGACCAAGACTATGTCCCACCTAAGAGGCATTAAGGACCAACATCCGTACAAACTATGTCCCTATTCATACTTCATCACCAAGTTTTCTACAAGGACGTATGAGTCGGTATCCTCACTGACTTCACCCTGGCTTTGTTTTTGTGGTCCAGCACAAGATTTTAACACATAACATGTCACTGCATTGTGAAGAAGTTGTCATATTTTTACACATTTCTATGAGCGCAGACTGTTGAAAAAGATATTGACTAAATTCAGAAATATAAATCACACTAACAGAAAGAATCTCCAGCACTGTCCTCCTACTCCTCCCTGAACACTGAACAAGTGTGCGGCGTTTCAAACCATGATGTCATCGCTCACACTGCGCCGGTGTGTCGCCTGACAACACACAACCTCACACACAGTCTGCAAATACTCTGTTTGGATTTATGTACTGTGAGTTGAAGCCTTGATAACCTGCATACATACCAGCAGTATGTACATATTTTTCATCTCTCCTCCTCTCCTCTCGGTATGCTCACATCCTGTCTCAGATTTTATCTCTGCCATATGTCGCGCTGCAACATGAACGACTGAAGCGATACCTGTGGCTTCCCCGTCTGTTACACTCGCACACTCCTCTGCTTTTTGATGTCTTCTCTTTTCCTCTCGCTCTGCAGCTGCAAGAAACACTTTATTCAGTTGTATTTTACTCACAGTTCTACTCACAATCACACAGAGCATCCCAAACAAAACAATATAAAAGGGATTTCACTATGTAGATCTCCCTCTTAGATGTAAACAGGCTCCTCAGCTAGAACTGGTGTCCTGATGGTGAAGTCGCACTGATCCTACGATGCACAGTCTGTCCATCCTTGTTTTTCAATTTCTAGTTCCTTTTTCCTGTTCAACTTTAATTGAAGAATCTGGAGGATGTAATGATCTTTACTGACAGTGGTTTATCAAATTTCAAAAACACAGAAAAGTACAATAGGTTGGAGTTCAATTATGTGTGTGAAACCATTTCTCTGTGGTTTTTGTGGGCCAGTTTACACTACATAGGTTTTAAGTATTAAAATCCACCATGATGACATTCTGGCTCCAATCAGCGGTAATCTGAGGAGGATTTATTTCTCTCTATGAACTGATATCTGCATGAAGAGCAGCTAACAGTCTGTTCTAGATCAAACATTTACACTGAGACACAAATTTGCTTGATGCTGTGTCACTAAAAGACAATCTGCGTTTAGATTTCCGAACTTCCTGGTATACATCAGAAATGATGGATCCCAACTCCATTCACCAAACAAATATATGAAAAGTTGGTTTCTTCTCCTCTTGAGGCAGACCTGACAGTTTTTTACAATCAGCTACAAGTAAATCGAATCTACAGATTCTGCATAAAACCGTTGAATCTGTATCTCATGGTCTGGATTTTAGTCTGAAAAGTGTGCTTTTCTCTATCTATAGTCCACGTAGTATTGACCAATCACGTATCAGCAGGCTTTGCTGTCTGCAGGAAAAAAAGTCTGTATGGAGAGCAACAGCAGGTGTTCCAGAATTCTGAGTTCAAAGCCAGAATGTCAAAAACGTGATACAAAATTTAACATTTTGTGAAGAAGGTCAGACCTCAAACAAGAACATCAGTGGCCCTAATCCTATTTCATAGAACTCCATTCAACAGACATTTGAAAAGTTGTTTTCTTCTCTTGAGGACAGACCTGACAAAGCTGGACTTTTGACTTTTGAATAATCTGCACCTTGATGTTGTGTTTCAGTAACTTTAAGAACTGTTAATCAAAAGTGAATTAGAGAAAAAAATATATATATTTTTACGGGCCCGTGCCACTGAAGTAGCCTCTGTGGAACTTACCGTTTACAGTGAAACTGAGACTGAATTCAGCTGTGGTGAATTTCACTTCACTTTTGATGGGAACACATTGTCATATCTTAAGTTGTGAGCTGATCTATAACCAAAGCAGCAAACTGAAAAGAAGTAATTTATCACCAACCCCTGTCTCTGCTATTGGTATTTGAATCCAGGATAAATTGCCCCTAAGCTCATGTAGTCTAAACCCTTCTTTACCTCTTACTGCTTCGAGTCACAGCTAGTGCTAGACTTTTTAAAAGCAGGAAAACTCAATACAATTAGATCTCAGTAGTTCTTAAAGTTGTATTTCTGCTCAAAGTGCAGGTGTAGGTAACAAAATCGCACTCAATCTGACAGGTTTTAAAATCTTTATATTCTGACTCAGCAACTGTAGCGCTGAACTCTGGCTGAACTCTTGCACTCTGAGTCAACTCGGAAATGAAAAGGCTCCTCTCCGATGAGATTAGTAGCTTCCAAATCTGATAGACGGATTTAAGATGAAAAATGAAACATAAGGTATTTGGATGAATGCCACATACTGAGTCAGAGACACACAAAGGAAAGCCAGATCTGTGTTGGTTTTTCAGAGGAGCTGATTTATCCTTTAATGCCAATTCTCTCTCAACTATTATTAAATTTTGGCCTTTGGATGAACTTCTCTCTGCAGTCGGTTTCTCTTTGTTCTGTCTGTCAGTTTGAGTATTTCTGCACCTCCCTTTCCTACTCTCTCTATTTTATTCTCTAATGTCTGTCTCTCTTTCCTCCTGTTGCATTGCTTTGAGTTCCTGTTGTGATATCAGTTAGTGTGAGCAGAATGCCAAGGACGATGGGTAGGCGGTGAGGTGAGTGAGTTCACGCGTACAAATATGCACACACAAACTCGCACATTTCCATACATCTACACACACACACAGCAAACTTCTTCACTGCTGCAGTGATAGGAAATATTTGACTGTATTTAGTGAGGAAAGTGGATGAGTTCAGAAGGTTCAAACTAGGACTCTTACCCCAGGGACTGAACACACACACACGCACACACACCCTGAACCCTACACTTCATTCTGTGGTCAGTGAGGAATGAATGTTTCTCTCCCTATTTTCCTCTCATTCCTGTCTTTTTTTCCTGGTACTAAATCCATCTATGTCTTGTTCAGACCTGTGTCTCCAGCCAAAGGGCTGACCAGAGCAGAAGTGGATGATATTTAGAGCAAACCCCCGAAAACCTTAACAACATCCCCAAATGACCCAAAAAGGACACATGAGGCAAAGTTCACACAGACAAAAACTTGCTGAACTTGTGGGGCCAGTACCACACTGACATTGATTTTTTGATGGAAGTGAAGCAAATCAGTGTATTGGAGTTTCACTTTTCTCAATGTAGACACCCTGACCTGCACATTATGTTAGCCAACAAGCAGACGTGTCACTTGTTCGTAAAAGTGCTCGCTCTTGTTTCAGTTTTGCAAAGTTTTGCACTCTTGCACATTTTCGGCAGAAAGAGGAATCTCAAGTATCACAAAGAGCGATCTGATAGCCTCTCAAGCACTGCAGCACCACTATGACTTCAGACTTAAAATGCATTGGCTCTGGATTTCCAGTTTAGCATGGGGTCAGGGATAAAGGACCTTAGGCTGAGACTCCAGTTTCTGTGCCTTTGTTTACTGTCCATCTAGCCACTTGAAAAGCAAGAACAGAGTTGGTGTTGAGTACCAACCTTGAGGAGGGGATTTCTAGTTGCACTTACATAAAGATATCTGTTAATAGAGGATAATTAAAGCTTAATTGGACATTGGATGAGAGGAGTCGTAACAGTAACGCTCCCCAAACTAAATGATTGAGCCATTTATCTCCATGGTACACTTTATTCCAAAGACCATTTTGTGTGTGTTATTACACACACACAGGGAAACCTGGTTATTAATTCATCTGTATGCATGTTACATACATGTATCCTGGTTTCAGATTACTGCATCATATTTATGCAGGCGTCTGTAATGTTTATTTCTTACACTACAAACTGCAGCAATTTTGAAATTGGAAATAAATGAGACCACTGCAGATATCCACCTCATTTCAACCAACAGGAGAAGAGAGCGACAGCAAATGTTATACAAGTCTTCAACTCTGACTGTGGTTAGCCTGACACTGCCACCACATAGGACAAGTGTGCCATGGGTGGTGATACGCAGCCATGACTGGTGGCACAGGGTTGTCATCATGGATCACTTCACCACAGATTTGAACAAGGCAGGGTTTCAAGCATTCTCCTGTCTAAACTTCCAATTCAATTTGATTATTTCATTAACCAAAGACAAGAGAAAACTCAGTTTCTTCGTCATTTCCAGAAGTAGGATGCTCTCATTGCTGCCACCATGTTTGTTTTGCTGATACGTTACTTGGCTGGGGTTGTGCCTGCACCGGTAGTCAGCAGCTTTCAGAAACCAGAGTAAGGCTTGCCCTGGTTTCTGAAATCAGGATATGATGTTGCAGGCACAAATACAAAAATAAAATACTTTTAATTACGCTCATAACGATAATCTTGTCTCACTGTTTCTCTGTAACACTAAAGGCTCAGAGACAGCCAATGATTCACAATGACGTAGAGCTGCAGGCTTGAAGTAATCTTGTGTATCATTTCAATGCATACAGCAGGTAGAAAAATCCAAAATACTCTGTTTACCACGCCCAGTGGAGGAAAAAGTGGCACTAGGAGGTGCATTCAAGGGTTGAAACAACAATGCAATGCACGTAACTAGTTAAAACTGCACTGTCAGAATGTGAAAGCATTGTTTTAGGGTCTTATTTCTAACAGAGAATGGAAGGTATCTTCTTACACCTCAGTTTTCTTTCGAGAAATGGTTGAAGTGAAAATCCAGAAATGAACTTCTTATTTAAGAGATGTTACAAAAGACTTTTACGTGGCCGGTCATTAGAGGAGCATCCAGCATATAATGTTATCCTGTTGTTCTTTGTCTTCCTCAATATAAAGTAGCTGAGGTGAAATAAGCTCTATGTATGGGATTCCAGACTAGCTGAGAAAAAAAGACCAACAATTAGGCAGATAATGGAAAATACATATTTGATTATGAAATCCTGAGAACAAACAGGTTAACTTGCGTCTACTTCACATACGGTGCATAATAATATAAGGTTATTCAAGGCAAAGCTATTAAACATGCACACAGAGCACATTAAAACTCACGTAAACCCAAAGTATCTGCAGGTTCATTAAAGGTTTAATAAAGTTTTAATCAGAATATTTATCACAAACAGTTACAATGTCTTTTAATGTGAAAGGTCTCCTCAACCATCCTCAGTTATGTCTTTAATGTCTGCATTAATAATTGGGTGATCCCATTAAAACTTATACATTGAAGGTTTTATAAACCGGGATGTTTTAAAAAATCTGCAAATAAACCACACAGAAGTCGGGCACTGACATGGATCAAAAGCAGGCTTATATTTCGGTATATGTGGATTTAATCTTGCATAAACATTTCTTCTTCTCTTTCATTTTAGCTCTGATGGAAGAGAGTCATCTCACATCACTTTAACATTTCACATCTCTCCCTCACATCTCTCTAACAGACTCCTCTGAGAGTCAGTCGTGTCTTTGTGACTCTGAAACCAGTGAAGAATAAAGTCTGGTTCAACTTTAAATGAGGTTCAGCAGAAGTTCATTCCCACAGGCAGTCTAAACTTCTCCGTGTTGCACTGAGAGGACCATGGCTGGATTAGGAAGGTATAGCGGGCTGGGGGCAGAAAAAGCTGTAGACCCCCGGTTTAATCCTCTTGCCTTTAAACACCCATCAGCTACAGAGCATACAAGCCTCTGAGTGAGTACCAGCATCATTATAGTTTGCCTTGTTGTGGGATATTATGATAATCCAGCTTTAATTCAGCACTTGTCCAAAGTGGAAGTTGTGTTTATATGTTAGTTCATGAAAGAAAGAAAAGTGTACAAACAGCATATAAAGATGAATAGATGTACTTTAATGATCCCAAACTAGGACTCTGGTAGAGGAATTGTAATCAAATTTTTGTTTGTATGGTGGACTCGAGCTCCTTTCACACATTAACACCTGAAAATATCTGACAATTTCTGACCTGATCTGTCTGTCTGCAAAGTAAACACTGTCATTTCTTGGTTTATTATAACTGCTGTAGAGGTGTCCATTCATCTGTTTGTGGTCAGTCTCAGTTTCACTGTAAACAATAAGTTATGCAGAAGCTTAATTCAGTGGTATGGCCCGAAAAAGAAACACATTTTTCTGTGATTCACTTTTGATTAACGGGTCTTAATGATGCAGATAAGTCAAAAGTCTATGAAATAGGATTAGGGCCACTGATTTTTATTTTTTTTCCTGACAGTTCAGGTGTTCACACATCAACTCACCTCGACCTCACACTGGGTCTCATTCATGAAACGTGAGCAGCACGAATTTGTGTGTAAACCGTGTGCAGCAGAAATTTATGCGGATTTCTGTATTCATCAATCTTTTAGTAACACTGACCTGTGAGTAACTACTCACAAAATCTACACCTGCTCCCGACTGTGTGTAGCGTTGTGTAAATGTAGGAATACACATAAATACTGCTTGTCACTGTCGGAAATTACAATTTTAATACGTAATGCTCTCTGTTATGTACACAATACGCAGATGCCTTTGAGACACGTAATTTAAACATGACAAAATATTTTAAAAATATATATAACATATTTTTACAACAAATAAGTTGGCAATTAAAGCTTTGAGATCTTGATTAGGTTTATTTAGAAGGTGAACTACTTTTTTAAAACCACAGAGACTAACTGGAGCCTAATCTGACGAGGCCAACTAAAAGAAGCCACGCCATACCTGCACATTTGCAGGTGCTCTCCGTGCTGGGATTCTTAGCCACAGGGACCTTCCAGTGGGAGATGGCAGATAGATCTGGAATATGCCGGCCATCAATGAGCCGCATTTTACCGGCAGTACTTGCCCTATGGCGCACAATGGCAAATCAAGGTAAAGCGGGGGTTTAGCGCACTGGCCAACATGACAAATGTCATCGGTGCCATAGACTGCACACACATACGCATCAAGGCTCCATCTGATGATGCATTTGCATACATAAACTTTCATTCCGTGATTGTGCAGCTGATATGTGATGCAAACTGTGTGTTGCTGTGTGTGACGCATGACAGCTTACTGCACAATTGGCACCCGTTTGGAGAATGTAGCTGTGAGAGACGGCTGGCTTGTCGGTAATAATGTAGTCTTCTATACAAATGCATGTGTTTTATATAAAGAGACTTACCATTTTATATCCATAGAAAATAAAATGTGCTTCCTACATTCCACTTCGCCCAAAAATATTTCAATCTCCGCCTCTGAGAAGTTCTTTTTTCGCTCTCTATCCTTCTTTCCTTGCGCATTGATTGCAGGGCAGGCCGACCAGATGCACAGGTCTGTGTCCTTAAATTGTGGTTATTTGCTATTCATGGACGGGGATTTATGCTAATTGATGAACACCGGGAGCGCGCTGTCCATTTACGATGGGTTGGCATTCATGATCGTACACACGTATTTACGTTCAAATATGAGTTTCCCGCGCCGATCATGAATCCGGAGTAGAGTTTTAGTAGCGTGAGCTTTTTTGTGCAAATCTACACACAGATTTACTCACGTTTCATGAATGAGACCCACTGACTTTTACCCGGGGGACTTGGGAGAAAAAGTCAGTTCAAAGTTTCTCTTTGTAATTTCTAGTTTGGGAAACAGCATTTAAAATAAATTCAGAAAACAGTGTCCATCTAGAAGCTGTGATGATAGGTTCTAGCCATGGACTGTATAAAATATGGACGTACTATCAGTGATGTCACCCATCTGTTCCTGAAAGCTGTTTTGAAGCAAATCGACGGCAGCAGCCATATTGGAAATGCGGAACTCAACCAGGCAGAGTGTGACTTAGTGTGAGCCTCCTAGCCAATAGCTATGTGTTCCCGACCAGGAGTCACGTCAGTCATGTCCTTATTTGGGCAAAAACTCGTAATCTTAATATCTTCTGAACCGTCATGTTAGAAAAAAATACACCCCCCGTACAGTGTGTGCCATTAGAGAGATTCGCGTTGTAGGGCCAAGCTGTTTTTTGAACCAGGCTGTAAACATGTTTATTAATGCTGCAAAGATTGTCTTTTTCCCATTCATGTCTATGTGGTTTCCAGTGTTTCTGCAGCCAGCCTCAAGCGGATTTTCGATGTATTGCAGTTTATAGCACTTCCACATTGGCATCATCGTTTGACACTGGAGGTTGCCGCTTGGTTCTAGCACTAGCTTTCTTCTCTTTATGCACACATCAACTTTTCCTGCCCCGCCTTCTATCGTTTCTCTTGTCTGTATGTTTCTGATTTTTGCCAATATTCATCTGCAGCATGTTTCAGAAGTACGTCAAACAACACAACTCTTGTTTGAAATCTTTCACTCCATATTATGTTGGACGCATGTGAGTTTTGCAATGATCCAAATCTAACTGCCGAATGACCTCAGCAGCAAGTTTAAAACAGTGGTATAAGACGGTTTATATTAAACATGAGACATCACACTTCAGTACATCAACAGACCACTCTCTATCTGATCACTTGCAGCAGAGCGTGTGTCAGAAGCTGCAGATGATCCGACATGAAGGACAAAGAGTGATGATAGAGGTGGACTAAATCACTTATTGAGTTGCCGATCTTATACGGATAAGCTAAGAAGGACAAATATAACGTAGCAGCAGACATAAAGTAAAGGAGTCATGGATGTTTTCATTGTGTTGTAAATATTGGAGGGCACCTATTTGCGAGTAGTTCAACATTTAAACCAACACAGATTAGAAGTCTTCACTGTGATCAATACAAGTTTAAACTCAAACACTTTTTGGCTGCAAACAAAGAGGTTAATAAGTTTGAGCATGTGTTTGTTTCCCACGCACAGCTGATAACACTCCTTTAGATTTGAGGTGATAACTCCATCACTGAAAAGTTCATCACAATGAGGATCCTCCACTGTCTGTCACCTCCTGTGTTCATCCACCGTGTCAGACTGTAGATTAGCGTGTTAGCATGGTTCTCCTGCACAGTCTGTCAAATCCGATATATATCACAATGTGTTAATGTGTGTGTGTTTTTGTGTATGGAATGCAAAAATATAAGTTTGTTTTTAGAAATTAGCTTCACAAATTGTCCGTAAATCATCTCTGACTACTTTCCTCTGTCTGTCATCTTGAACATGTCTTGACCTTTCTCTCTCACACACACGCTCAGATCTTATCAGCATCATGACCTCCTCTTCATATCTGTTAGTAATAAATGAACCGTCCTGTGTTTCTCCATGAACCAGCAAACCCATGACCCGTGTGTCTGTGTGTGTCTGTGTGTGCATGTTTGCTGTTTGATCTGTGTGTTTATGAGGACGTACAATAGGAGCTTGAGTAGGAGATGGTTATCTGCCTGTGAGTGTGTGGGAGATGGAGATGGAGATTAGTAAACTCAATAAAGAGGAGGACACAGAGTGGTTATGTAGTTGATGAAAATCAGAAACAGTGACTCTTCTGTTTCTCCTCACTTTGACTCCTTCTGCAGAGTTGATTTAAATAAGATAATCTCTGATGGATCAGATGTTAAAATGCAGCTTAATGAGAGTGGGAAAACATGGAACTTGTATCATGTCTTTATATTGCAGTGTTTGTCCCTAATGTCAGTCAAAGTCAACGTCAACAAGTTTTCAACCGGCTGAAAAATGGTTACAAAATGAGTGTGTGAAAAATGAGGAATGTAAAAACCTTCAAATAGCAGTGCCAGAGGCCGGCAACCCCTCGAGTTGGTTAAATGATCCTTGCTGCTATGGGAATACACTAATAGACAAATCCAAAAACAGACAAAATAGATTGGAAAAAACAAAACAGATAACAGATGGTTTTATTGAAAATGTAACCACTTTTTTGTTCCAAGTCATCCCATCTACGTGATGACATGCTTTCAATGTACCTTTTTTTTAAGTACGTAAATGATACTAGAGCGAATTATAAGCAAGTGTGTTATGTCAACAGGAAGATTCCAACACATAAAAAGAGCAATTAGAAAAATTCTCTAAATAAGAAGAAGAAACATGACCGTACATGCACAGCTACTTCGGCTGCACGACTTTGACAACGATGGCAGAACATCCCCTGGATACTAATGTAGTAGATTAATATCTATTGGGTGCACCATCCTTCAGAGACCTCTGAGGCTGCCAGAGAACAGAGAGAGGAACCTACGAGACAAGGGAGTTCAGGGACTCCCAGAAAGAAAGTAACTTTAATGAGACAGGAAGATTTAAATTAAGTGACGGACAGACAGAGGAGAAAGGGAAAGACAAGATCCCAGTGTGTAAGTTCTCCTTGCAGTCAAAGCCTATAGCAGCATAACTAAGAGCTGGTCCAAGCCTGACTTCACTGTTCACTGTTTTAACACCTGGCAAAATATAGATAATCCATCACAACAAACAAAACTTAATGTGACCCTTTTTTTCACTCATTAGTATTTTATCGTTTTCTGTTCAGAGCTGTTAAAAACTCTATTAAAAACTGCACACAGAGAGTATAATGAAATGTGGTAATGAAGAAAATTAATCAAGGTATGTTCAGAAATGCTGCTACCCTCAGCGCTAAACTGTGTCAACATATTATCTCTGGATTTCTTAAGAATCCTACTGATGCGTATTTCCACTAAAGCGGCAGCTTTCTTCTCAAACAGCGTTGATTTTAAAAAGCGTCTCTATTGTACTCTGTGTGTTTGACAGCTCATTACTCCTCTATCAGTCTTCAGCTCCCTCTGTTTTAGTCTAATCACTGCTATTGGATTATCTGGGACTAGTTTTTTCATGAATCTGCAGGATCGTGTTGCAGTTTTTTTGTCTGAAAATTGTTTGTTGGACTGAACTGGAGTGCCGAGAGCGGATGATCACATAGCTCTTGTACTGTAATGAGATTCTTATTGGAATGCTGCTGCACATACACAAGTCACACACTTCACAAACAAGCAAACACACAATACACAGACATGAACACAGGGCATCTGTGCTGTATAGAAGTGCAGCTTATCTGATAAACCATACTGCCGTCATTGTGTGTGAACAGGGGATTGATTTTGTCCTTCACATTTCCTGTGGCTGAAGTTCAAGTTGAGCCAGAGTGCGTCTTTCTTTGCTGTTAGTTGTGGTTGTTATGGCCTTGGACGGCACGCAGGACGAGACGGCATTTAGTTCAAAAGAGACAGGGTCCTTCTCCGGGTCATTGAGCTTCTTTTACGTCTTTAAACGACCTCTATATATCTACTGTACCTGTATGTTCTGTTTACAGATAAGAAAGAATCGTTGTGCTGCGAGGTCCTCTCGGCTCTGACCTCAGAGAGAAACAAGCCCTTCAGTTCTTCCTCTTCTTTGTCACTCCATTGAAGCTTCTTGAAATAATAATTGCAGATGCTATAACAACCTTTAACGTTTCTTTTTTTTCTGTGAGCAGAACATTGTTGAATTAAGACGAGGACTGACTTTGAATATAATAATCACTGCTCATACAATTTTTGACGGTTAATAATATAACTGGAAGTCTTTGCAAACGCTGAGCTGATGCTGAAGAAGTATTTCAAGAAGTTTCAAGAAGTATTAGTTAAAAACTTTTTAACCTGTATTGACTTCATGCACAATTCAGGACGGCTACCTTTGTATAGCCTGAATTATTAGAATTTCCTTTCTTACAGTCTATTGTTGACACAAAGTGAGAGATATTTCTGTTCCACTCTCTGAAACAAAGCTCCCTTTGAATCTCATTTGTATTAAAGACTTAGTTGTTGTAGGTAACAGACAAAGAGGATGGCTGTCAAGGTCAAACATGCTGCAGTGGCACAAATGGTTATCAATTAGAGAAACTCAGGAGAATAGAACTACACCAGCATTTGGTTTTATCTCACAAAAATCTTCTTAAGTGTCACTTTGACCTGTTGCATACGCACAAAAAGGGGCCTTAGAGCTTCCATGGACCAGACAGAAAAATGTTGAGAGTATTTGTGGTGAATTAATATATATTGATGCCTTTTGAACATTTAATTCAATTTAAATGAAAAAGGATTGACTGATCTACATCATCCCTAGAATCAGCAGATTTTCCTTGCCTGTAGTGAGCCGTTTTCAAAATATAAGATAAAAGCATCTTCAAGTCCACCAAATATTAAATCAGCCTGGTCTCACCTTCACGTTCCACGGGAGCGCAGAGGAGAAAACCAGAGCATATCCTAACTCAATTGTTGGATGTAAGAAAAATGAAAAAGCCTGAAACAATCACAGAGCAGTGTCAGTAGTTTTATTAATATCCAACCTCCACTTCATTCAGGAGCTCCTCTGTGTCCATATCTGAAGTTTCATTACCTCCGTCTTTCTTTCTGTTGGTGCTGAGATTCACTCATCTGTATGCATTTTAATTCAGAAGGTGTTTTGCGGTGACCGTTAATGAACGAATGTGAGAGCATAGAGGGAGGAGTACGAGGCTGGTTGAGACATATAAAGCGAACATTGATGCAGGTGCACATGCACACTGCTTTGATAAATCTGTATCGTTGTTATTGCATGCCAGGGGTATGAACACTTGAAGTTTGCACACTACAACATCATACACCTGTTACTGTGATGTCAACCTAACCTTCTGTTGTCAAACTCTGGGAACGCTGTTGACGTATCCACAGCATGTTTGCTGTTCAAGTATTTCTTTTGACATTCTGCATTTTTCATTTGCTGGTACTGAGGTATTTGTGTCAGATTTTTGCAGGTGTTTTTGCACTGGCGTTGTTTCTTAAGTTTCAAATGTGAGTCAGTCATTCAATGTGTTTTTGCCAAGGCTGTTGCTGTAATTGTAAGTCGTAGGCTTTCTGACAGAACTGTGTCAACATCTAGCAGCACAAAGTTCTTCAAGTGTACAAAATAAGAGCCGGTACTCTCCTTATTCACTTTTTGGTGGGTTTATCGTGCAACCAGTATCAGTAAATCAGTATTGTTATGCTTTACATTTCTACAGTTGATAAATATACCAGTCGATAATGCGTCAGTGTGTCACACAAACAGAGAACTTCTGCATCTCTGCGTCACCAAGCTCCAATCCAATTTTCCTAAAACAGAGAAGTGAGCATCATGTTATAACCACAAAAGGACGCAAGCTCATGAAGTGTGCCATGGGTCATTTATTTCAGGATGATTATGAATCACAGGCTACTGGCAGCTGGAAAGAAGTCCTGGTACACCAAAAAAGGCCTGTTTCGCCAAAGGGTGAAATTTAGAAATGGCAGTTCTGCGTAATGGAGCATACCAGCTGACTTTAAAGCACTGCCTGTACCAAAGAGGGAGTTTCACTGTTTAAGTTTATGAAATGTAGCAGTTCTTTCATAAAGTTCCATCAACTTAAATAAAGACGACGGGTATATGGCTTCCATGGTGTTAAAATGTGCATCTAGTAGAAGTGCTAAAAATTGAAATAGTTTCCAAACATCCGTGTGTGCATCAGTACACTGTTACATTTCAGATTCTGATCAGGGGATTGGAAAATACAGTTTGGTCGTAGGGTGATAGGGGCCTATCCAAGCTGTCATTGGACAAGAGGTGGGGTACACCCTAACACAACAACAACCAGACACACTCACACTTACCGGCAATTTAGATTGACCATTTTTAATGGTAAATGGACTGCTTTCGCTTTTACATGTCCCATTCACCCATTTACACACTTCACAAGCTTTGGGGTTTAGTGTCTGGCCCATGAGTTGATCAACATTTGGTTAGCGGCACTTGGAATCGAACCCTTCTGTTTGAGAGATGATCGACTCTACCACTGACTCTGACTCACAGTCATGCCATTAACCGAATAAGCGTGTCTTTGGACTGTGAGAGGAAGAAGGAGTACCTGGAGACACCCCACCCATGCACGGGGAGAACATGAAAACT
Source organism: Notolabrus celidotus (assembly GCF_009762535.1). Classification (NCBI taxonomy): domain Eukaryota; kingdom Metazoa; phylum Chordata; class Actinopteri; order Labriformes; family Labridae; genus Notolabrus; species Notolabrus celidotus. The sequence goes on along the minus strand of NC_048273.1, from coordinate 23,858,019 downwards.
CCACACAGAAAGACCCCCGCCAGGACTTGAACCAGGCAACTGTGCTTATCACTGTGCCACAGCTCAGCCTTGGCATGCAAACAATTGGGTTGACAAGTTACAGCCTGCACTGGGACCCCTGTACAGAATAATTTACATTGTAGGTTTGTTTTTTACAAATCTGTGGTTGTGTACCCTGAAAAAAACCTGCCTTCATTTGACCTTAATCAAGAAGTACAATCTGTTAACCCCCGCACATCACCACGTCTGCCACAGCCTCATCAGAGCCAATCAACCATTCTGCCCAACGGATCCTGCAGCAATCCAATAACTGGACTCTGTGCTCCACTATTGACCCAGCTTCACTCCATTTATATATCCATCCATCCTTTCATTCATCTATCCATCTGTCGACTGATCTATGGCCGGCATCAGACAAAACCTTGATTAGCTGACTGACGGAAACTGGCCGTGTGATGTCATATTTCATGCTTATGATATGAAGCAGGACAAAAGAGGGAAGAACAAATGTAATACATGTGAGGAAAAGAAAATGTGGGAGAAAATCTTGACAGAGAAGGAAGACAGAAGGGGCGGATCGAAGGTGAAGTGACCTGTTGAAGTCGCTGCTCAGGGAGGAAGATCAGAGAAATCTGCGTGAACCTGTCGATGCATCACTGCCCGGTCATGTACATGAAGTGATAATCAATAATGACCTATTTGGGTTTGAGTGGACACAAAGATGTGTGTGTGGATTTGTCTGTTCCTCTGCATTCATCTTGAGGTCACGAGTTGATGCTTAGCTAAACAAACAACTCTTTAATCTTATTAGTGTTCCTATTGTGAAAATAATTCAACCATTATTTATTCTTCCATTTGCATTACGACTTTTAGGCTCCACATTTAAAAGGGATGACTCGCTTAGATGGAGAATAATTTCCAGAGAACAACGCGGGAAAGACAGGATTAAATTTAGAGAGACAGAGGGAGTGAAGGAGGTGTTGGTCTAATGATGCAGCTTTGGCTGTGACCCCACGTAACGACTCAGTGTCATCAGGTTTCATGACATGAAAGCAGCCTTCCTGACATGCAATCACCTCTCTGACATAAATCAACCTTGCAGAGTCCACCTCTGCTGCCTGATGATACTACATGTGACACAGACGCTCATCCAGCCTTCAAGTCATTGCATTGATGTTATCGTTCTCCTGAAGTCAAGAGTTTCTTTTATCTTACATGTTTTTGACAGATAGCAGTCCCTCCAGGATTTCACCAAAATTTCCTTTCAGCTTTCTCTGGTATAATCTTCAATAAAGTTGCAATGAAAGCTGCTTCATTTTAAGGGTGACATGTTGCGCATCAGCTGTGAATGATCCACGAGCTAGCTCTGTATTTTTGACATCACTTCTGTTTATTTTCAGCCACTTCTTCTTTTGCTGCATCCAGTAAAACACTGTGCTGACTTTTCATCTTCTCACCTCATATCTATAAATACTTCCAGTTACAGTCCTGAGTGCGGGACATTTGCGTTAGCTTGCTAACCCTTTCCCGTGTTGTCATCCTGAAGTTTGAATCTTGTTTTTTTTCCTAAAACAAGATAAATGCTTGTGATGTTTTCCAACTATTTTACATCTAAGTTTGTGTTTTGCATGAAGCACGCTGTGTAATTACCCTCTTACATTATTCATCCGCATAATTTTAACATGGTTAAACTCACACACTGCACACTCTTGGACGATGTCCTACAAATTCTTGCACCCTTGTTACACCAAAAACAAAATGTCCATATTTCATATAAAAATCCATATTTCTTGTAATTTCTTCAATTGTCTGTTAAAATAGTGCTGATTGTTTACTCTCTATATGTTCTTCTGTTTTTTTGCATTTTCCAGCAGAGGTTGCATTGCAGCCGTCATCTGAAGCAAACCCTTGAAGCACTCCCAAAACTTTCTTTTTTTATCAGTCATTTAAATCCTCAAAATGTAAACTAGCTGGGTTCAAAACAGAAGAATAAACAGCTGTCAAAATTTCAAGAAGTGAAATGCTTTAACTTGAAAATGCAAAGACACACATTGTCTAACTTTTAAAGTTCACTCAGAGCGTTGACTTCCCTCCGCGGGCTGTTCTGGCTTGTCGACTCTCTTGGTTAACGGCCTTATGGCACAGTCACAGCACGTCTCAGCATGGCATGACACACGTTGTTAAGAGCAGTATGTGCAGTTGTGACATGTGTCATCGAGTGTCGACCTTTTGAGAGAAGCAACAACTTTAACAGATTTGGAGAAGTCCCCGGATCAGCACATCTTTGTGACTGTATCTCCATTCTTGTGTCCAAACAATGTGTCAGGTGTGTCCTTTGGGCTTCAGCTGACATGCATGAAATGACCCGAAACACTTATAAATGTTGAAAGGTCAGCAGTTTGTTTCTCTGGGTGGGAAACTAATGCTTGCCTCTGCAGCATAGACCATAATATAACTACAAAAACAAGAGAAAAGCGCATTTTCTAAAAATGATCAATTTTCTGAACAACCAAGTGCCCGTGGAAAGAAACATTTGGGCACTTTTTAACAATATTTTCTGACTCCAGTAAGCTCACCTTGTTTGATTTGCTTGTTACGTTTAAAAGTGAACTCACTGTGTACAAGAAGCTGAGGGTAAATACTTTATTTGTGTCAGTAAATCCAGTATTTTTCTGTAAATCAGATACTGTAGGTGTGGGTTGGGACAATGTGTTGGCTGGTCATGAGTTAGCTCAGACTTCAAAGAGTGGACAGAGGCAGGGACAACAAAACCTGCTTGTTGAGGACACATTTTGCTGAGACATGTCTGCCTGTGTTTCCCACGCTTACAGCAAAATGAGACGATTGTTCAGGAGGAATTCACATGATTTCTTTGAAGTCACTGTGCTCATTATTTATTTCTGTGAAAAAAACAGACAAACATAAACCAGGCAAAGATAACTACGATTTCAGACCAATTCACCCTAGGCTGTTTTTTCAGAATGTGGAGAATGACTATTTTTAATTCACGGTGGGGGCTGCAGACAGTTGTTTCGTGTGGAACAACAGCAGCTGTTTGTTTGTGTCAGACAGCGTGAAAATTAATGTCTGATACCAGAAACCACCAGATACATGCTGGTGTGTGTTACCTAGATCTGTCTGCTCTCCAATAAAAGATCCAGGAAGGATGGGTGGTATAAAACAGAAGCAAACAGGAAGAGAGGATTTTGCAGAAAAATGCCTGCAGACTGTCGCTTCTCCAAAAGGAGTCAAGGACATGAAAACTGACTTTGCTGTGCCACTCTCTGGTCTGCCTTTAACTTAAAATTCAAAGTCTGTGTTTTGTGTTGCAGTTGAGGGGGATAGTAAATTCATTAGATGAGGACAAGCAAGTGTCCGTAGACTTTTTTTTTGCATATTCACAGACCCTACAGAAAATGCAAAACCTGTAGCAGCAGGATCAGAGTTTGGTATCAGTGTTTTGAGTATTCCTTTCTGCAGGTATTGGCTGCATGCAGGATAACAGTCATGGAGAGCAAGAGGGACAGACTGACAGCAATGCAATCCCATCTTCTGACATTGAACAATTTAACTTGAATTTTTCTCTGTAAATAGATCACTCCATACAAGCGCAGCTAAAACACAGTTTTGGATGTTTGTCAGCAGATTAGTCAGACAGTAAACAAATGCCATGCAGGGGAAAAAAATCTTGCCCCAGAAGCCTTAAAAGTTGGCCATTGTCCCAGAAGCTAAATTAATAGACAATATTGGATGACATGTGAGATTAAATGCAGATAAAAACTAGACAAACTGTTCTTTTGTTACCAGCTGTGAGGTTCCCAGCAATGATTTTGGTAATTAGATTCAGTCTCGCTGGTTTCCCCAGAGCTGCTCTAATCCACATTTTACTGGAGCGTTAGGATGTAGTGGCCTATAGGAGTGATGTTGCATCCCCCTTCGTGCTCATTTTGTGTGTGTGTGTAACTCACAAA